>NC_142124.1:27907500-28207500 GCF_056152115.1 Neolamprologus brichardi | reverse complement strand
CCTTGGAGGATTCTTCAACACTGTAAGCTATTTTGCCATGTGGAGTCAAAAATTTGGCACACAACTAGGAAACATGTTTCCAGCAGCATGTTTCAGCATGAAAGTGGTCCTATTTAACTGCTAGGCACAAGGACGCTCCCTTTGTTTAATTTCTGACAGTCATTATTCAGGCATCAGGTGGGATGGTGGATCTGTCACTACATCAATGCCACAGAATGTTGGGTTTTTTGTTTTTGTATCAAATGATTTCTCTATCAGCGTGCCAGTCAGATCCACTGAGGATTTCACTCAGTCTCTGATCTTGTTCCAGATTCACTTCTGCATTTGGAAGAAATCCTCTTCTGTCAAGAAGAACATGAAAAGCAAAGTGTCCTCTCCAGAGAACCAAAGCATTGGTTGTTTGTTCAAATTTTAAAGAACCAATGTTTATGTTTACTACCGTGACACAGCAGGAAGTGCGGTGGGAGATCCTGGAGTGAAAATGATCCACGCACAGGTGTGTGGTTGGTTAACAGAAAATGGTAAAAAGAAAAGAAAAGACTATGAGTTTAGCACTTAATAATGACTTTCCATGCGCTGTAGCCTCTATACAGTTTATTTTGTTAACTGGTAATTACCCTGGAAATACCCAAAATGATCACAGACATGTTTGCCATGGTTTGAATATGAATAGAAATCCTAGTGAAACAGATCTGAGTGACAACAAAAAAAGGTGTTGATACGTTTCCAATATATAAATGTATGAGTGGTGTGAACAGTTGCCACATGCACATTAAGCAGGTTGCTTCCCCAGACAAAAGAAAACAAAAGTATTCTGACCTTCACATCTAAACCCAAGCAAACCCACATGAGTACAGAAGAGACTGTTGACTCAGTAGGGATAATATTTAACAAGGACAGATGAGAATAATTATTTGAAAGAAATACAAAATGCATGAGAGCCTCAGTGCGTTTCTGCCATAAACCGATGCAGAAAAGGTCTAAATTTGTTCATACAAATTCACCAGAATTCTGAAAATTAAGAGTCTGATATCCAGCTTACTGTGTCTGATCCACAGCTCAAATGAAACCTGAAGCAATCTGCGAAGGTTCACACAAAACAAACTTTCTTTAGAAACATGACTATGCCTTAACTCTTCTTGCCTGAAGCTATTAAAGCCTAACCCCAGGTAGGCGGATAAGTATGAAGCTCATTAACAGTCTGTTTCAAGGCTGTTTTTGGTGTATGCGCTCGGCTCTCACCCTCCACTGAAAGATCCAGATTCAGTTAGCTCAGGCACCATAACACTGCATATCCACACAGAATTCATAGTGATGCTGATCAATACCAGTACTGTGACGAGTACACGTCTCACTGGTGACATTTCAGGCTTTCACAGCATCTCAGCGTGATTAAAATTTTTAACGCAATTAATGCATCTGGAGTGCAGAATGACTAAAAATCCCTAAAATGTTTCTGTCAACGCATTTCGGGCAGTTTTCAGGCAGCGAGTTACCCTCGCACATCTACAAATGGACAGTTGATCTGGTAGTGACGGGCAATCAACTTAATATGGAAAATGATAAATGCACATTGGCCCTCTCGATGGGAAATTTGAGCATTAAAAAAGCTAACAAGTTGACCGACATAAAGTATTATGCACATTGTGCAAGAGGGAATTTTCTTTTCACCGAAGCACTTGCAGCTTAAAATATCACATTGACACAAAGCATACGTTAGCCGGGCATGCTGTTAGCACTTTGGCTAACGCATCACACAGCTTGCGACAAACCACTCGCGGAGCATCGGAGGCTCAGTGAGTCTACCTTGGACATATTGACTGACACAATTGGCAAGTGAATTGCAACAAACTGCAGACCTGTTAATGTCGTTGAGAACATGAGTTTTACATAGTTTTGGTTCCTCGTTTCAAGGATTTGAAATGCCTCCCCAAGAGTGACAGAGAGAGAGTTTTTTGTTAACATGAATGTTCAAAATGTTCAATAAACATGTTGTATTTCACAGGAGAGAACCTGTGCTAAAAGAAAACTATTTTTTAAATCTATTGACAGCACTACTTAGCATGCTAAAACTCTGGATGAATGTGATTAGTCTGCTTCTCACAGTTTTTTTTACTGTTTCAATTGTAATTGTGATGCTGATTTTGCAATAGGAATGCTGTGCCTAAGCACAGTTTCACAAAGCTTCTTTTTAGGTTGCATTCATATTTTCTTAAGTCATTCCTTCCACATTTGCTAATATGGCTTAACCCATTAAGAATAAGCATTTTACTAGCTACTTTTAGCTCATTTGATTTAAACAGTTATAGATACAGTTTTTTTTCCTATTCAAAACTTTCTCCTGTGAATTGCCTGTTTGTACAATCATTTATCAATATGCATGATAAATGATCATATCAATAGGCCTCTTTCACTTATCCTTACCAGGGTCACAGGAGGGCTGGAGCCCAACCAAGCTACCACAGGGCGAGTGGCAGGGTACACCCTGGACAGATTGCCATTCAGAAGCAGGGCTAACACAAAGAGAGACACAACCATTCACGCTCACATTCACACCTATTGGCAAATTAGAATCACCAGTTAACCTAACCCCACTAAGTGTATTTCTTTGGACTGTGGAGAGAACCCACCCCAACATGTATGCTCCACACAGAAAGGCCCCGACCTCCATGAATGTATATCAATCGTATATTATTAGAATCCTAATGAGATAACAGTAAAGATGATACTATTTGTGATGGTTCTTGTATGACAATCTTAAACAAACATTGAAATTACATTTCAATTTCAAGAATTATACACACACACATATATATGTGTGTATATATATATATATATATATATATATATATATATATATATATATTAGGGGTGCAACGATACTCGTATCGATATTGAACCGTTCGATACAGTGCTTTCGGTTCGGTATGCATATGTATCGAACAATACAACATTTTTAATTTATTTTATCAACTTTCCTTCTGACGATGCTGTCTGTGTTGAGCGCTCAGTGGATCTGCGCTCGACAGTGCAGCCTAGGCGGAGTAGTCGAACACAGATCCACTGAGCGCAGGGCAAGCTAGCGAGACAGAAGCTAGGCTAGTTGCAACATGGCAAATTGAACCTCCCCCACCCTCATTCAGATCTGGCGTTTGGAACTATTTTGGTTTTCATGTGACGTATGACCCTGAAGGTAAGCGTGTCATGGACAAAAGTAAAACAGTATGTCAGATGTACCAGCAATGCTCAATTGGTGGGAACTAGTGTGTTAGCGCAGTTAGCTCGTTAATGTGTTGACGTCTTCCAGCCCCACTCATGAGGCGATCCGCGGTAGCTCGTTAACGGAGATTTGCCGTGTTGTGACGTTAACGTCATTCCAGATTTACGCTGACAGCACTAGTGGGAACACAACGAATATGACTGCACATTTACTCCGACATCATCCTAGTGCAAAGACAAGTGGAAGCAGACAAAAACAAGCACGCATGCTACAAACTTTACCCGAGTCATTTAGACAGCCGTTAGCACATGATTCTCCTTATGGGGACCTGATATGTTTAATATGCTGCTGAGAATATAGCCCAGAAGAAGCGTATAGTATAGCTTTTATTTTGGAAAGAGACATTTCTCCATAATAAACTCTCTTTTCCAAAGATGAGTGATTCCTCAATCAGATACAGGGCTCGCAAAATCGCTAGCCCGACGTCCTGGGGCTTTTTTCCAGTCGGGCTACCAAAATCTATCTCTGCCCTGCCCGTCGGCCTATCGTAGGAAGGAAAAATATATGTCAATGCTTTTGCATTCTTTCGGAAATGTAGCTGGGTAATTATGTCATTGGCATCGGCCACTGTCAATATGTGACATACTGAAATCGCGTTTGAATTTGCGCTTGTTTTTTGCTTTCACTTTGCAATCGCGTGAACTGTGTATAGAGAGCGACAGTACTGATTGGTGAGTGATGATAATTTGCGCATCAATTCCTCTGACATATCAATCGTTAGCTTACTATGCAAACATGACAAGTGAAATCTCCCGCAGCTTAAACATGTGAGAGGTTGATCGCGCAGAGAATCGCTGAGCGTTATGTGAGTGCGTGTGTAAAAGCAGCAGGATATATATTTTAGTTCTGCTGAGCCAAATAAGACAGGTCAGGGTGAAGAAGTGACAAAACGGAAAAGTTATGACAAATCAGACTATAAGGCAAAAAGAAAGTGCAGCTTTATGGTTTCATGGACAAAAGAATTTCTGTGGCTGCAATATGACGAGCTAAATAACCAGGGCTGCACATAAGTGGTCCGCAGGTGCGCATTCGCTGTCAAAATAAAAAGGCGCACAAGATAAGAAGTTGCGTACATAAGATTTTCTGGAGGAGGAAAGACATTTGTTTCGAACTCTTAAAGATGTCGAAGAAGCTCCTTTAAACAATTACTTTGGTGTTCCTCCACCTCCAAAGAAATGTCAGAAGGAGTCCAAACCACAAAAGAAACGCGTATTCTCGGAAAAGTGGTTGCAGGAGGTGAGCTGGCTTCAAACAAATGATGAACGCACAGAGATGTGGTGCAGAATGTGCCGTGGAAATTTAATAAATGACAAATTAATAAAAAGGCATGAACATTTTTTTTGTATCGAAAAAATATCGAACCGTGACACCAAAGTATCGAACCGAACCGAACCGTGAATTTTGTGTATCGTTGCACCCCTAATATATATATATATATATATATATATATAAATATATATATATATATCACATTAAAGTGTTAGATGCCTGTTTTTATTCAGGCATCTAACAGTGGTGGTGAAATCTGTCTGTGTTAGCATGGAATAAAATCAGCCAATGAATAAAGAGTACATCAACATCTAGCATAGTGTTTATTGCCTGTTTTATCATATATATTATATCATATATATCTATATATATATATATATATATATATATATATGTAGATGTATATATATATAGATGATATATAGATGATATATATATATATATATATATATATATATATACATCTACATATATAACAGCAAATTCTGAGTAATGAAGGTGCTAAACGCAGCCTACAGTGGTAACTCCATCAAAACCCAGACTGGTGAGGTGATGGGCACAGTCTGTGCCACACCAGATTGCGGGATACACTTAACTCTAAATACCGCTGTCAAAATCTGCAACAAGCATCAATAAAGTGCATTTTGGAGGCATGAAAGCACTCTTTGGCTGGCCTTTGTATGCAGCGATCGGCTAGTGAACATGAATAATATCCTGTCATATATGGATTTGTAGCAGTGCAGTAGCTGAACGCGCTCACTAAAGCTTTTCAGGAAAAAATGCTAATGGACACAAATGACTACCACTACATTACTTTGCATGCTGTTCACTGGAACTTTGGGTTGGGTATTCGCCACTAACAGATGAGGGAGCGAAAAGGTAGGCAGTGTAGAGGCTTGTGTGGGAGGAGATATTTTCTATCAGTGTTTTCTGGTTCCCAAGAGAAAAGTGAAGCTACACAACGGTTAAACACCAACTATAAGTATTTCCACATGTAGTTCCACATAATTACTTTTAATGCTGTTTTGAACCAATGTCATCAAGCCCCAAACTTTTAAAACTTCATATGTATAAATTATAAACATTATACACACCTATATGCAGGGAACAGATGGGCTTCTTTGGGATTAAGACAGGCTGCATTAAATAACCTGAACCTTCTCAGGAAGAACAGCCGGCTCTGCCCTGTCTAATCTATTGCCACAGTGTTATCAGACCACTGCAGGTTGTTAATAATGTGACACCCCACCGCCATGCAGAGCAGTCAGGATGGGTGCTGCCATGTGGAGTGCTAGATGGACTTGGAGTGGTGAAATCTGTCTGTGTTGGCAAGAAATAAAATCAGCCAGTGAATAAAGAGTACAGCAACATCTAGCATAGTGTTTATTGCCTATTTTATTATATATATTATATCATATATATATAAATTAATATATATATATTAATTTATTCATTTGTACATGTTATGCAATTCAAAACTGTAGTGTAATTGCAGTGTAATCTATTAGTGCTCATGTACCGCACATTAATGTTGGCACAGTGAATACTGCTGTGTAATTTAAACCAAACGAAACACATCACACAGCTTGTTTATTAATGTGTGTATGTGTATCTATACATCATGATAATGTAGTGAAGTAAAAGATGCAATATTAGGAATACTGATTTAAAGTATAGTGTAGCAAAATTCTAATTATCAAGCATTTTCACAGTTTTTCTACACTAAGTAGAATATGCTAAAGATAGATTTTCCTTTCTGAAAAAAAAAAGATTAGAGTAGAGGCAACATTTAATGAGATGTGTATTTACTGTTGTATGTAGCTGGGAAAAGTGCACAACCAAAAGATCAGAGATGTTAATAGTAACATTACTTATGGGTCAAATTTTATGTTCTGGGCATAAAATTTGAGTCCTGACCTCAGTCTGTCAATTAGACTTGCAGATGAATGTGCTCTTAGCACATAGCCAACAATCATATTTACATTTTACTCTTGGTTATCTACTAAATGATTAATTATTATTAACACAGTCATGTAAAAAATAAACTTTCCATAGAGGTCTGTGAGAAACTATAGCAATAGCTTTAGGTGCAATAACTTGAAGTAATCATTGGTGGTATAGCTTCGTCAGTCTCTTCCGTTTGTGTCATCGTCTTTCAGTCGCACCGTAACAGTGGGTCAAGATTTTATGTTTTTAATTTGCCATATTTTTCTAGCTTATTTTAAACAGTCTAATATTTTTCAGGTGCAGGATTTAGCCACAAGACATTTCCAGGGCTGGAAAATATTCTATGAATAGTCATAAAAACTTTAGCCGGGCTCACACTGCAAGGCTTTTCAACAATCTCTTCAGGAGCCAAAGCTGCTGACAGAACTAAATATGTGTGTCCAAATCATTATAACGAACATGAAAACACCAAGTTAATTATCAGTTTCACAGCCGTTAGTTACATTCATGTTAAAATATGGCTATAATAAGAAATTATGTTGAGATAGAAGAAACCTACATCCTGTTGATAAACAGGGTGTCGCTTTTAATTGGTTATCTTTGTCCAAGTGTGAGAAACATGCAAACAAACTAAGAAATCAGAAAGATGGAAAAAACGTTTAGAAAATTATCACAAATCATTTGAAAATCAAGTGGAGCTATAACATCAGCTGCTTATTATTCTTACAAAACCACTATCAAACCTTATAAAGTGAACCCTTCTGCAAACACGTCCTCGTGTCATCAATTCTCACAGCGAACTTCAGGACTCAGTTCACTACAAATTATTCTAAATGTTAAGAAACGAGACCATCTGCAAGCCTTTTATGATTCTATGGAGTCATAAAACGTATCATTTATGAGAGTCATCCCTCTCATAAATGTTAAATCCTGTGACTGAGTTACTTTATGGTCAGAGAGATGTGAAGATCAAATAGGAAATAAGAACGCAAATGAAAGATAACAGGATGGTGCCTTGGGATGGCTCCTGGAACAGCACCAACAGGAGCCTTTTGGCAAGATAGTCTGTAATCCAGGACACCGCAGGGCCATCCACCTGCATCCCCCACAGCTTATCCCCCTACAGCAGTTTGATGTTAAAGGGAAAAAAGAAAAAGAAATGCTCAGC
The DNA here is from genome assembly GCF_056152115.1 of Neolamprologus brichardi. NCBI lineage: Eukaryota > Metazoa > Chordata > Actinopteri > Cichliformes > Cichlidae > Neolamprologus > Neolamprologus brichardi. The sequence goes on along the minus strand of NC_142124.1, from coordinate 28,199,836 downwards.
ACTGTGCAACCCCATTCACTTAAACTGCAAGAAGTATGCGGCCGGGCGATGGCACCTGCCAGAGTATGAGACTGGATGGTAATGACGTAAAATTTCCATAAACTCAAATAATCAATGTTAACCTGATAAAGACTCTGAGTGCAAGATTATCATTTAGATTGTTTTATTCGATTAGCTAAATCGGAGTACGCGTTCCACTAAAGCTACAATCAGGTTTATGTCCTCGACTGAAACAGGAAAACACTTCTTTACATTTTCGTTTTAAAACTTAAAATTCTTACAATTACACACACCAAACGAAATGCAGGCCCTGCAAATGCTTGTTGTAATGTTTTTGTCCTCTCAGACCTTTGGATCAATAGCATGGACCCACTAAAAAGCCAAGTCAGTGGATTAGAAATACCATTGATCACAATGATTCTCACTAATCCAATACTGTTTGTATAATGGTACTTGAGCACTCAATGCAGCAGGAACCCTGGAGATGGCTGAGTTCTCTGTTTACAGAGGACTGTCTGCATTTCAAAGTTCACAACCATTTCACTCGAAGTACATACAATTTATATTGGATATTTATGTTTATCTGTCTGTCTACTACTCATTGGGAAACGCTCATACTAATGTAACACTTTTGCTAAGCTTCTTTAATTTAAGCTAAATGTCTACATGTCAATACAATCTTGATTATTTGTTTTAAACATAACCAAGCTGGTGATATAGAACATGATGGGCCTATGATCGGCCTATTGGGCCTGTTTAGGGCGATCGTGGCTCAAGAGTTGACAGTTCGTCTTGTAATCGGAAGGTTTCCGGTTTGAGCCCGGCTCGGACAGTCTTGGTCGTTGTATCCTTGGGCAAGACACTTCACCTACTGCTTACTGGTGATGGCCAGAGGGGCCGATGGCGCGATATGGCAGCCTCGCTTCTGTCAGTCTGCCCCAGGGCAGCTGTGACTACAACTGTAGCTGCCTCCACCAGTGTGAGAGTGAATGAATAGTGGAATTGTAAAGCGCTTTGAGGGCCCCGAAAAGCGCTATATAAATGCAATTCATTATTATTATGATGCATACTTTCACTAATTAGACTCGAAATAATGGCATGCTAATTTAAACCACAAATTTCTATTTATACACTCACTCAATGCCAGGATGCATATATGTGCTTCTGAGGCACCCATTGTTCTGGCACAAATGGACATGGTGCTCAAAAATAGTGGAGCAGTAGGGGATCGAGAGCCTGAAATATCAGTGCACTAAATATTCTTTATGGGGTTAAAAGTTATCCCGATACAGTTGGTTATCTGGGTAGATAATTTCTCCATTTGGATCTTTATACTTTGTAAAACTGGCTGGACACCCATCATCCATCTGGTTCACTGCCTATAGGTCCATGTTTGTTTGTTTTTTCAATTTTATACCACCAGAATAGCGCTAACATCTGTGATACCACCCCCACCCTCATTTTATGAAGTCCTTCATGAAATATCCCTTCAATTCATTCTTTCTCCTAACCCCTGACCACATTTCAGAAAAAGAATTTATTCACATAATAATTACTTAATATACAATACAGAACAGACTTTTCTCAAAAGTGGTTATTAAGTTCATTTTCTTCTACTACTAGAATTCATATGCTTGATTCACAGTTAAACATCCTAATTTATGTTCTACTGAATTAGCTTTATTCCTTTTGACAACGTAGCAACTCATTAATCATTCAAAACCAGATAGATAGATAGATAGATAGATAGATAGATAGATAGATAGATAGATAGATAGATTGGCTGTCTATCTTTGAACAGGATGTTTGAACAGGTGGCTTGGGCTACTGTGCTAAAAGCTGACCTGTGTGCCTGAGAAGATTACATTAGAGATATACCCTCTCACTGACATAAGACAGAATAATTTACTTCCTTGTATCGGATTAAGACCTTATAATTATTGTACCCCTTTGCAATAATGCCAATCTAATGTTGTGGTGTAAAGAGGAAAATTCACAAAGCTTTTGCTGTCAAATACTTGCTCTAACTGTATAACACAGCAGCTGGTCTGCTAATCAACTCCTGATGAGCTTTGCTAAATCAAAAAGTGGTGTCTTTTTATGCCCTTCATAATATTTAGAAAAGGGTAAAAAAAAAAAAAGAACATTCCAGCACATTTACTTTTAGAGATAGTGTTGGAGAAAGGAATTTCACAGGACTTCATTTTATTTATTTCCGATACAAGTGAAAACAGAGGACACCCACCCATCTAGCAATTCTAAAAGGAGTCGGTGTAACACTTGAAAGCAGTAAGAAGGTCAGAGCAATTCTGTAAAGATGCTAAGAATATCTTGTTATTAACTAAACATAAGAAATGACCAGCAAGTGGTACAACGTGATTTGCCAGCGAGCTACTTGTCAACAGCGCATGTGGAGTGGATTGCTGCCTACACACCGGCTTTCTCCTTTCACCCAAATTTCTTGAATCCCCCACTCAGCTCAGATGGAGTACTTTGCATAAATGTCAAAGAAATGTATTTCAGTCTGAAGTGAGAAAAAAAATGTGCAAAGCAAACACTTTTTATGGCTGAGCCATGGGGACTGTAAGCAGAGGTTACAGGAAACCTTTTTGCCCATTTGATTTCTGCAGATCTCTATTTTTGGCACGTCTTCTTTTTAAATGGAGCAGATACCTTAAAGTGCACACATCTAAATGTTGCATGTGTCGAAGACTGTGCTTTTTGCACATTTATGTCTTACACACTTCACTCACTTATTACCATTACTTATTAAAATTATTCATGATGAACAGACAGACGTTCATGTTACTTGGACATATATTTTTAATATTTAAATGTCTCCTTTTTGTAAATGTCCTGGATCCTCTTTTTTCAGCTTCCACACAGCTTTATAAAGCTACTGCACACTCAGAAAATTCAAATTGTTTCATAGCTCTTTCAGTGTTGCCATCAAAGTCCATTCCTTTCAGCTGTCAGGCTAGTCTGTAATGTAGGCCGATTAAAGCTGACAAAGCTGATGGCATCAATAATTCTGAAATATAATGAATATGAATATTTTTAACTTAGTGTTAGCACTAAATGAGAATTCTGCTGTCAGAAACATTCATGCAGTCTCTACATGGATGCAGATACTTGACATTGTAATTGCCTTTACATCATGGAGCCCTGCTCTCAAAAACGTACACAGATGTATCTCTATCTGTGTAGCTGGATTTAAGAAATAAGCACTCAAAGTTTTAAAAACATGTTTAGAGCCGTGTTCTGTCTGTATGAAACGTGATGCCATGTAGCTGGTTGACTGATTGCAACTAGACTAGACTTACATTAGTTTATGCTAGCTAGCTAGTAAAAGAATCGATAACTCAGGGGAAAATAAGGACACTAAAACTAAAAATCAGTTTGAGGGAATCACTGTTGGACTGACTCTGACTGCAACAATGAGTTTTATGTTAAGATACCAAAGATATACTGTCCACTTTCGCTCTCTGTCTCTTTAGCAGTAAGTGGCTCTGCATTGTTTAGCTAGCTGCAATGAAACGGAAAAATCCAGCCGTTAGCCGTAATGCTCAGGTTTGTAAAGCGCTTTATAAATTAGCACTATGTCAGTTTTTGAGAGCAGAGCTCAATGATGTAAATTAGCCTTTATATGTTTATTGTTTAATGTACTCTTTAATCAGGACCAAATTACCTCGGTAAACACAGTCACCATTCAAACCACTGCTGCTCATATGAATATAAAATATGTTCAACATTTAAAATTCAATAAACAAAAAAACAAACAGAGACATACACACGCATATATTTACTGCTGGCTTTTATATATAATATTTGTAATACTGCTTTTAAAACTATTTCTTATCAAACAGACAAATAAGCACATTTCCAGAGTATTAGCTCCACTTTAATCCCTGTGGATAATTGTGTTGCTGTCTACCAAATTCTTGGATCAGCATTAATTTAACTGCAGAGTAAATGCTCTCAGAAATGTCCAACTTTAGCCTTCTAAAAAAAAAACATATGTATGCAAATATGGTTTGGTATAGTCATGACATTATTAACAAAAGCATAATATGCAGGCAGCTCATTTATGGTCAAACACTGCTCCAGACAGTGGTACATGGGCATCACTCGTTTAGACTAACCACACATTCATATAAGAATAGCAACAAGTGAAATATTAAAGGTTTTAAAACAAACACTATTTCAGAGACAAAGTATGTCCTCAACAGACCAGCTGCTCTGAAGCTGTACTTAAGCTAAACGCTAATGCCAGCATACTGACATGCTCACACAGCCTAATTCACAAACAGTGGATAGCCACACATCTCAGATTGTACTGAGTGTATGATTGTTTCACACACAAAAAGCCAGGATTCATCAACATTTTCTCAATTGAATTTGTTATGCAACACATTTTTAATTTAACTGGGCAACAATTTCCCTGCTAGGTTTCATCAACACAGAGAACAAACAAAACAGTAAATAAAAAGAAAAAAAATAGATGATCATGCTGCTGTTTTACATGTGCAGCATGTAAAATACATCCCAGGGGGGCAGAACCAGCTCATGAACTATCTCAATCTCCATAAGGGAAAGATAAACAACTTCTACCTACTGCGAAAAAGGTAATCAAAAAGAAACATTTTGTTAATGAGTTTGAGGTGTACGACTGTAATAATTCATTGTAACATAAAGTTCTTGGGTTTTGAAGTATTTTTTTGTCTACCTAAATTCACCTTTGTTTGTTTTTTGTTTTTCAGCATAATTCAGCGCAATCTCCATTATATCCGTAATTGCGTTGCTCAAAGTGTGGCTCTTTGCTTACTGTCTATGAAGAAAAATGTTGCTTAGCATATTAAAACTGCATTGACTAAAACAAGATTTCCATCTTTGTTGGATGTCATCACTTACAGTTTAATCCATCTCTTAAGTCTGATGTCAATAGCCGTTTCCGGGTCCAAACTCCTCTTCAGTTTCTAAACTCAAGCAAACAGTGCTGCATCACTGAGAGTTAAAAACTGTCTAAATGCTTTCATCTTTAATAAAACGATCAGTGTATCTTCTCTATCAGGTGTAACAATAAAATTTAACATCCAAGGATCCATGAAAAACAGAATTGACTAAGTTTAGCTAGGTTAGCTCGCTAGGCTAGCTCGCTAGTTTAGCTCAGGAGCGAGAGCAGGTCATCTATAGATTAGAAGGTTGGTGGTTCAATCCTTGGCTCCCCCTAGTCTGCATGCCAAATATCCTTGGGGAAAATATTAACCCTAAGTTGCTTTTCGAAGCATCCTTTAGTGCTTTGAGTACTCCAGGAGAGTAGAAAAGCACTACATAAGAATCAGCCCATTTACTTTTTGGAAAGGTTTGCCTTTTTTGGCTACCTCCTCGTTGTTTTGTCTTTCTCTGGGTTTCTCACTTAGAATGACATCATCTACTCCATGATCCACCTCAAATTAAACACACTTCCTTCTTTAAAAGAAGACAGGCATAGGTGTATGCAGATTGCAGATAGCAAGCATGTGCTCATGTATACGGAATTATTCTGACTCCCTAACCTAAACATGTGGTAAGAACAAAACTTGTCCATGCGTATGTTTTTTTAGTGTAACTGTAATGTTGCATGAGCATTTATTTTCTGCACAGGATAAACAGAATTTCTGTGCAGAAATTAATAAATGAGACCCAGTAAATAGCTAACAGGTTTTCGCTATCTTGGTTTAGCAGATTAGTATGCAGATTGCAAGATACCAAATGGGACACCTTAAGCGCCTTGAGGCGACTTTTGTTGTGATTTGGCGCTATATAAATAAAATTGAATTGAATTGAATTGACACTGGCAGTGGATCCTTTTGGGTGCTGTAGATTACAAAGTTGGCTATTTGTGGACTTGGCTTGTATAGTGGTTCCCACAGGAAGTGTTGATGCATTGTATGGATGTGCTTTGTGTGCAGCAACGTTTAGATAGTTGCATGTCGAAATAAAATTCAGTTGAATGAAGACACCCAAGATTTGCAAGCAGAGCATTACATTGTAATGAGATACTTAAAGTTATAATGTTTCAGTGTATATGAATTAAGCTAATAGCAGCTAGCTGTACTCAAGATTAAGTAAAAATACTTCAGTTTGATAGGCTACAAGGCTTCCGGGCATTATAATAATATTTTTTAATACTGAAACTATCCTGTTCAGCAAACAGGGATTAGGGCATATTTATTTTGCCTCATGCATGCTGTCCTCCCTGTAAATGTAGAACTTAGAGTGGGAGTTCGCATTCGTTTTGATTTTGATTAGTCACTCTTTGTTGTGCCTGCAGGGGGTGCTATTTTACATAAATCTTACATAATCTACCTTTGAGCTGAAGAGGGATGGGGCGGAGCGGATTTCATGGGATTTCTTTCAGCACCAAAATATCTCCTAGAAGTATAGGTCTTATTCTCCGTAGAAGGCAGCTTTAACATCTAACAGAAAAATGTATTTTTCCATTTTCTGCCAGGCAGTCTCTGTTTGGCATGCGTTACCTTCCTAGAGCTTATATATTGGAAGTAAAAGCATCCTTCAGTATAGTTTAAATAAATAGGGTGCTTTCAGGGTGCTTCAAAAACATTTTTTATTTTGGGGTGGGGGCTACAAAGGTTCCAGCAGGAACCCTCTGAGGCTTCTCTCCAGTTGTTTAAAGATTACTTTTTCTTTCTGCTTACCTTTCTACATTAACTTTTAATACTGCTCCAAGAAATCTCTGAAATACTTATTAAAGCTGTAGTCTACAGTTTTTCAGGACCAAGCCTCAAGTTTAACAATGATGCATGGTGGTGTGTGGGACTCTGACATGAAATTTGCTTCAGTGCTTTTTAGACCATTGTCAGATACCCTGTCCTCCTAAAATATTAACAATACTGAAATATCTGATGAGTTCATACTGTGAAACAGGTAGAAAATATTAGTCAACAGTGTGCTGCAGACAAAACACTGCTTTAAATATGAGTTTAAACATTGATGTGAGGTTGCACTTCATGTCATGCATATCCCACATCATAGGATAAAAACAATTCTTTGGATGGCTGTGGTATAGTATATATGTATTAGCAGTGTTTTTCTTTGCAGTGTTAACATTTGTGGCCAACAGCAAGAGGAACATTTGGAAGATTCTAAGGATATAAACCCTCCTCGTTAGTCACACACCCTGTATTAATGAGCAAATATAGAAGCAATTTACTTTTTGTGGCTGGTAAATTAATCAATTAGTATCAGTTGTTGTTTTTCAGTTTATCTGTATTGCGCTTTATCTGAAATCAAAGATGAGAGGTTCAGGCTTGATTATGATTCTGTTCATTCGTCCTGCCTCAACAGTTCTCAGTGTTGATTAGGCTGATCAGCAGTACTTGATATCCGCGCTTTTAATTATGCTGCAAATGCATCTTAAAAATAAAACATGAAGCACAGGATTTAGCAAGACTTGTATGCTGACATAATGTGACTGCTCTATCTGAATGGAAATTTGCATTTATATTTATTACAGAATTTATTGACGCCAATAACCAGATAATATAAACCCACTGGGAACAAGCAGACAATCGTGTGCTTATTTCACAGCAAATAGGCACCCAATTTGGAATTTAAATCAGGGTTTACCCGTGTCAGTGCAACTATATAGAGCTGGTTAATTAGTCCTATATAACAAAATACTGTAAGCTGTCTCTGTCTTTGAAAATTAAATAGTTCATTTGATCATTCTTAAGATATTTTTGTCATTAAGCAGTAAAAACATTTTGGTTTATGAAAAATGTCACATTTTCACTGTCTGCATGGAGGGAAAAACTGGAAAACTCTCAAAGCTAATTTGTGCAGCATAGTGAGCACATACAAACTTCACACATGGACAAAACCTGAGTTAAAAGACCAACACAGTAACCATGAAGCCACCTACTGGTTTTAGACTTGTTGCCATGTTGATTATAAGAGTGTTAGGACCACTTTGGTAGTATCAGATTGGCGACCTGTCCAGGGTGTACCCGCCTCGCCCTATGGTAGCTGTGATAGGCTCCAGCCCCCTTCCCTCCATGACCCTGATAAGGATAAGCTGAAGAGAATGGATGCATGGGTACAAGTGTTTGGGACTGATTTTACTTTTGAAGCCAGCCTCAAGTATAGTTGGTATTCCACACTTGACTTGAAGAACCAGAAGTTGCTGTGTCGACCCTTTTGGAACGATATAACAACGTCTCAAAAGCAGGAATGCTTGTTCTGTGAGCTAAACTGTTACAGTCCCGACATACTATTTTTGGCTCCATTTTCCCCTTCTTTTTGTTATCCAGTCACCCATCCAGATCCAGCAACATCCTGACTCTTCACATTATTTTCTGCTCTGTATATAACCTATTAAATGAACTAAGAGTGGTGAAAGGTGGAGGAAACAACAGGAAGGACTAAACAATTATACAGCGATTAAGAATTGGTCATTCCAACTTCAGCAGACATCAAACTTGTGATTTCAATCAGTGTAAATAAAAAATATCACTGAAAAATGGAAGCATGTTCTGTTTTCATGTGAGAAAGATGAAGAAGAAACAAGAGCTGCACCGACAGGACCACAACATCTGAGTGTGGGGACTCGACTCAGAGAGGAAAATTAATATTTATGTTTTGAAGCAAAATGTACCAATGTTACACAACTGAACAACAGTACAGACTGTGGAAAACAATAGAAGACTATAATCTAAAGGAAGCAGTAATGCAACTGGGATACCCCTCCAATGGGCAGAAGTAAAGCCAGGTTCAAGTTCTAGTACAGTTTTCCACATGATGTCACTCCTGCAACTCAAGTGAAATTATTCGAGGCATCTCTGTGCTTTTTTTTGCCTCACACAACACTCAAGACACCCTGGACAGAAGGTACATCTCTTGATCGCCACTTCACACCACATAACCCCTCTCTCCACACAAACCAACTACAGGGGGGGCCATTCACCGTAATAAAGTTGTGTTGAAACCAAGCACACCATTGTTTTTCTTGTGACATTACCAATAAGTTTGATGTGTCACATGGCCCTCTACCTATTGAAAAAACAAAAGTTGTATCCAAGATGGCCGACTTCTAAATGGCCACCATGGCCACCACCCATCTGGAGTTTGCCCCCTCACATATACTAATGTGCCACAAACAGGACTTTAATATCACCAACCATTCCCATTTTATTACGGTGTATCCATATAAATGGCCCACCCTGTAGTTTCCACCAGTCCTTACAAGGACATCCAGCTACTCGGCTGCATCAGCCAGCTTCTAATTACCTAAAGCTTAGATCTAAAAAACATTTAACTGTTTTGTAATTACATGAAGCCTTGTTCTGCTGTGGTAATTCTAATTTCTCGGTTTTTCTTTCCCCTCTGGTGTAATCAAATTCCTACCACATTTTCCCCCCCAGGAGCTAATATTATTATATTATTCTCACCTTCAGGAATGTAAATCCAGAGGTGCAAAGCACTGGTTACACTGAATAACAGGAAGGCCTGATCAAAGAGCTGGCACAGTTCTGGAAAGAAATTCTTTGGACAGATAAAACCAGGATTAACCTGTACTAGAATCAAGAGAAAAGTAGCAGGATGAATTCTAAAGTGTACAGGGAAATACTCTCAGCTCACGTTCAGTCAAACGATGCAGAAGTGATCAGAGAGCACTTCACAGTGCAAATGAATAATTACCTAAAAGGTGCTTCAAAAGCAACCCAAGGGTTTCTCAAGGCAATTATATAGGATAGTTTTCAATGGCCAAGTGATTCACCTGATCTCAGCAGAGGATGCTTTTCAGTTACTGAAGACACAGGTGACGGTAGTGAGACCCACAAACATGCAGCAGCTGGAGGTGGTTGCAGTAAAGTCCTGGGAGAGCATCTCAAGGGAGGAAGGTAAGCATTTGATGATGTCCATGTTTTCTAGACTTCAGACAGTCGCTGACTGCAAAGGACTTTCATTCAACTAGATTGAAATAGTCCAGTTACTTTTGAGACTAACATAAAAATGCTCAAATTAGATTACACAACAAGCTATATTACACAGCATAATATCTCCATACAGAAAGACCCCAAATATAAAAGAAGAATCAGCAGACTCCATATTTGATAACTTTATTACAATATTGTTCAGCTTTGTGAAACTGTTATAGCGTCCACTGAAATGGATGTGGGCATAATTTTAAATTAAATATAAATTCATCACCTTATTCTAATTGAATATTGGTTTTCTGCAGGCAGTGAAGTTAGGTAACATTAATTTGTCCTTACTCTCTCATCTCAGCTTGGCTGGGTTTTTTTTTTCTTCTTTTTCAATTAAACATCCATCTGGAAAACAGACATCTCCAGTGAGTGAGGGTTTGTTCAAATGCTTCAGTTCACTGCCCATAAATGCACTTTAGGGTGCTAGGGCTGTCAGGCCAGCTCTTTTTGCTGGATAATATATTGTTCCAGAAATAATTGCAATAAACAATAAGAGTCATTTTAAGACCTCAGAGCACAGAGAAAGGGTGGGGGGACAGAAACACAGCATGTCTTTTCTGCTCATTTGATTTAGGTAATGTAAAAAAAAAAAAAAAAGTCTGTATTTTGTTACTTTTGTTCTGTGTCCAGAAATGATTTTTGATAATAATTAATGTCTGTAGCATTGCTTTGATAAAATGTATGTGGGATTTAACAAGTCCAATTTTGTCTTGAGGATACAAAATTCACAATTCTTATGGAAGTCCTAGGCACTCCCCACCTTTGTGCTGAAACCATAGTACCTTCACCATACAACATATGGTAATCATACAATGACCACACTTAATTAAAAGTATGGTCATTGTATGATTACCATCATACAATGACCATACTTTTAATTAAGTGTGGTCATTGTATGATTACCATCATACAATGATGTACCGGAGCAAACTTGTTTTGTTATAGTAGTATAGAAGACTTCTGCACTGGCAAGTGCAAAGACTCATGAGATGGTTAATGTTTAACAACAAATTGTTAATTTAGTAGTGTTGTGATCATTATTTCAGCCATGTTGTGTTTAGACTCTGATTCCTGTGAATGTGTTATGTTGTTTCTAGTGCTGTGTGCACAGATTTAGCTAGAAATGGGCCACCGTGACTGAGGCTTCTCTGGCAACTGACTTTATTTTCACCCTGTTTTACAGCAACAACAGCAATGACAAATTCTTTGGTAAGTCATTTCTCAGCTGGCTTCAACAAATAAGAAACACATATTAATAAATTAATTATTCTAAAAATAGAACAAAGATGGTTTATCATCTCATCCACATTTACCTCCTCTTCACCTAACCTACAGCCTCTCTTTCATCCACCGTTCACATTGCTCTGCCTCGGTCTGCAGCCTGATTTGTGTGATTTGCTCGTAGTAGTTCTCCGCAATCTGCCCTGGCTCAACATGTCATCCATGGCAATTTCAGTCCTGCAGTAATTATTCATCTTTTATCTAACTGCAGTCCTATATTTATTTATTTATCAATCACATCTAGCTAGGTGGTTCGTGTTTGTAACGGAAGATCCATGCACACAGCATTGCAAGGTAAGTGGATGTTTCCTCAACTGCTCGTGCAGCATTCAAGCTCCCACAATTCTTTTCCATCCAGTAACGCTCTCTTATCAGGTCCTATGAATCCCACTCAAATAGAGGATGCATGATTAGATGATGGAGATCTGCTCAGCCTCACCTGACACCACACCCTAAACCCACTGCTCCACCCCTCCCCTGCAGCTGAGCCAGAAACCATACCCTCCCACAATGTTATATGTTGTACAAACAACATATAAGGCAATCATGCACGGAGCACATTTTAAGAGTAGCTTTTTACATTGAAATGTGGTCAAAATAATTCTGTGTATAAGTGATTCTTGGTATAAGCTGCATTGGTCGTTTTCCTTCCCCCTTTGAATTATAAATTGACCAATTTTAGGAAAAGTCATAAAATATCAGATGATGAGATTTTATTTAAAGAGAGTTACATGATTTGTAAAATGCCAAAGAGTCAAAATAACCTGTAGTGGTGATGCAAACAGAGAAAAATAAACCATACAATGGTGATTTGAAAACTAAAGGAAAGGTGAAAAGTAGACACCGAGTTGGGATTGTTTGTTTCAAAAAACAGCTTTCATACTCAAGAATAAACTTGAACATAAAATTGATTTATTCTTCATGTGCCCGTGCTTTGACTTCAGAGATTACACTGGGATTCGCATCAGCAGCAAGGAGTCAGTAACATAAAAGAAATGAAACCAAATTTGGGGGATTTAAAGGAGAACATTACTGGAGCAGAAGATGCTGACAGGCAGGCACTTTTATTTATCTGCAAGTCAAACCTGTAACCCTTTTGAAAACTTTAATAACTGTAATAACAGAGTTTACATACATCACCTGCAATAAAAGCAGGGTTAATACAACCAATGTGTTAATTGTTACAGCTATTGCTTTATATCCCAGAATGCTAACTAACCAACTAAGGTCATGTTTAAGTGGGAAAACATCTTTCACGAGGGGGAGGCCAGACTATCAGCACTGCATATTCATGAAAAGCTCGACTGACTGACTGTGACTGGTGATTATGAATTTGTCTGCTTTCATCACATTCAATCTGGTGGAAGGCTACAAAGTATTAAGCCTATACAAAGTCTTTTCATGCACTCAGGAGGAAATGGAAGCAATAAAAGAAGCTAAACCAAATTTGTAGATAGCAAAGAGAAATTGTCAGAGGTGGATACAGGAGATCACTAGCCACTGGAGATAAGGAAAAACTCAATAATGGCGATATTATCCTTTAAGCTGATTACTAGCCCCCATGAGATGGACTGACCTAATCTGACAAAGAGATTTTGTGTGTTTACTTGGATGATGAGAAAGTTGCAGGTCTGATTCAGATCCAACAGAAGAAAGCAGTTCTTTTTTAAGAACTCCGGTCCTTTTATTAACCGGAGGTGAGCATCTGCCTGTTTCGCCTCCTCCTCCCTCTATTCTTTTCTGCAGCTCTGCTTTGATAACAACATCTGTGACATAAACTATATAGAAGAATTTGGCTGTTTGATCAATGGAAATGAAAACGATACAGTTTGTAAGCCACACCGGCACTAGTCGGTGTTCGCAATTCTAAGAAATGAGATGAAGTCTCTCCTGCTGTGAAGCTCAGCGGGTAAGTCCAGCACAACAGTGAATCAAAAGTTGAGTAACACCACCAGCTGCAAATTCATGTCTTCACTCACTCAAAGAAAGTTTTATAACAAAATCTGGACTCCCACCTGTGGCGTGCACCAACCCAGTTTCCCAGAAATTACCTTTTCATACATTCAATTATGTTTTTGCAACATAAGGTAACAGGTAGCATGTTGTTAGAGTTGACAATGATGCCACAGAGGCAAAAAAGGAAAAGTTAGTGTCAGAGAAAGTTTGTAATTTTGTCTAAATGTAAATAAGATATCTTAATTTACCATTGTCTGCAATCCCTACTCTTAATTTCACTGCAGTTACTAAACTGACAACTTATTCAGCATCAGTACTACATACATTTTTACTCCAGCATCAGAGAACTGATTTTGTCAAACTTACACATACATCCACACTGAGCTGCACTATTAAAAAGGCACCAGAGCCACAGGGTTGATCTATCCACATAAAGAGAGCATGAGCAGTATAAAAGATATACATAGCTTCTGCTTGCAAAAGGGAAGCAGTGCAGAAGTGCCTATCACCCAGATAACTTTTAATGGCATGAAGGGGGCGACACTCTTTGGGTTGTATAGACGTCCATGGGAAAACAGCGCTTGGCTTCCTCGCTCTGTCACTCAAGTAAACATTTTCCTGATTAGTTTCAGGTCTTGTTGAATAAATTATGAAGTTCAGTTTGTGACTTATGATCATTATAAGAGACAGAAAGGAAGATTACCCAGTGATTGCTAACAACTTGTCGTCATTAACAAATCGTTAGCCAATGAGCATGCAGTGTCCTCTGTTTGTCCGTGAGATCCACTGCTGGCTTGTTGAACCCTATATTTAATTGAAATATTACAAAGATACTATATCCTATATTGGAACAGGAAATTATTTGCTGTTTTGCTGGGAGTAGGACAACAATAAACTGATTGGTTCATTAGTAACATGACTGGGTATGAAATGAGTTTCAGGAGTAATGACAAGGAGAAAATCAAGCATTGCTTATTTCAGCAGGACAATACAAAGCTACACAGAGCATGGGTCCTTACTAAAGCGAAAGGCTAAAGTGGGCTGTCTGATATCAAGGCTGGTTAAATTTTGAAAACATTTGACACTTTTTGATGTAACATAATGGTAAACAAGCCTCTTTTACAGCTTGGTGGAAACATGTTACTGGCAATATTTTCTATGCAGTTTAAATAGTTTGAAAGGCATCTCTGGCTTGGATGTTAATGCCCCACATTATCTTTAGTAAGTATTAATCATTTTAATAAATTATAGCCCTTTTTAAAATGTACTTTCCCTAATACTCCATGGTACACCCAGATAACACATTCATTTAACAGCACTAACATACAGCAATACCAGTGATCCTCAAAGCTCCAGTTAAAACTATTACCACACAAATCTATGCCCTTGAGTATGATATTTTTCCCCACAGCATTAAATTTAAAAGAAAAAAGAAAAAAAGAAATTAAATATTCAATTGCAGCCCAAACTATTATGAAAACTCCAATCAGAGTGTAGAAGTAATATAGTAGTAGGATTGAACTAAAACAGGGGGTTGTTCTGAGCTGAATGACTGTGCAGACAAAAGCACACCAGGGGAGCAAAGCGGCCAGCAGCAATAATAACAGCTGCAGTATGTTCTGAATGCCGGAATCCCATACCAATGGAAACAGCAGCTCATTTGCATGTTTTTGGGTCTGTGCGGTCAGGTGGCAAAGCAGACTCCCCTTTACACTAAAAATAACATCCAATTTATCTTAATTATGCAAGAAGATGCACTCAGCTTTTTAAAACTATCTGAAGAAGCATCTTAGTTTGTTTTGGGGTTTTTTAATTTTTGGTTTTAAAAATGTTTTACGTGGTTCAAATGTTGCCTTTTACCTTTTTTTTTCCCTTCAAGGAATATCCCCGCACAAGAAACGTCTGCATACATCCACACTGAGCTGCACTATTAAAAAGGCACCAGAGCCACAGGGTTGATCTATCCATATAAATAGAGCATGAGCAGTATAAAAGATATACATAGCTTCTGCTTGCAAAAGGGAAGCAGTGCAGAAGTGCCTATCACCCAGATAATTTTTAATGGCATGAAGGGGGCGACACTCTTTGGGTTGTATAGAAGTCCATGGGAAAACAGCTCTTGGCTTCCTCGCTCTGTCACTCAAGTAAACATTTTCCTGATTAGTTTCAGGTCTTGTTGAATAAATTATGAAGTTCAGTTTGTGACTTATGATCATTATAAGAGACAGAAAGGAAGATTACCCAGTGATTGCTAACAACTTGTCGTCATTAACAAGTCGTTAGCCAATGAGCATGCAGTGTCCTCTGTTTGTCCATGAGATCCACCGCTGGCTTGTTAAACCCTATATTTAATTGAAATAGTACAAAGATACTATATCCTATACTATACTATATCACCTTTTTCCCCCCTTAAGGAATATCCCCGCACAAGAAACGTCTGCATACATACAGCACAGCTGCAGACAGCAGGTCTGCTAAGGAAAATCAATTTTATATCTAAACATGATTTTCTAGAACATTTTTCTGTAAGAATATAAGCCAACCTCAATTCACATTTATTCACAAGAAATTACATTAGAGGTATACCAATAAAGCAAATAAGTGTGGATCTACTGTCTGCAAAGCAGATCTTAATTTTATATAAGACAAAACCTGATGATACCGACGACAGCTCTAAACTTTACCCATGTGACTGCACAGAGGATGCAAATATCTGTATAATGGGTGGTTTCTCAGTTTGGCTTTAAATGCGATCTAAGGTATGATATGCTTAAAGGGAACAAAAACCTTCTTATTCACTTTCTTGCAGAGGGGTGGATGAAAAATCTGTGTTAAACCCCTACGTGTCCATATAGCCAGAGGCAGGCTAGCTCAGCTTTGCATAAAACAGCTAGACTAACTCAGCCCAAAGCTAACAAAATCCTCCTACCAGCACATATAAAGTTCAGACTACTTGGTTTAAAACAGCAGAGTAAAAATGACACATTGTGGATTCATGGCAGGTATTAAGTTTTTAATTTTAAGGTGTTACTGCAATATTACTGTGCTGGTCTGATTGTTTCCCCTCCATTCTGTCTTTTACATAATTAACAATGAGTGAAATTTAGGGGCAATCATTGTCATCATAGCTGGAGAAACAACAGCTGCAATTAAATTTTTCACTGGATATGCATAGACACATTTATTCTAATAATTATTCACTGAAATCCCAATTAAAGCTGTGAAAGCAGCACTCTTTATGTACATACAATTAACTTCCTGAAGCTGCCGTAGGTTTTTATGACACCATATTTAAAAATCAATAAGGAAGTATTAACAAGGACCCATAATAGCAGACACCCTAAACGGTTCGGTAGTGTTGCAAAGAAATATATGTGCATCGTTAAGTGGACATTATAATGCTATATAGTAAGTCTTTGAACACTCACAGAAAAGCAGCTGAGTAAATGAGCGGGGAAGAGACTGCATATCGTCAGTGTCCCACTTCAAGAGCTAATGTGGGGCACGAAACACACAGAAAAAGAAAGAGTGAGGAGAGCAGGACCACAAAACTCTAGCTACACTCGCTTTTTTTTTAACATAAACTATGCCCAATAACGACTATTTATCAGGTTATTACTGCCATTACATCAAGATGCAAGTGTTGTGAAACAAATCACATGTTCATGCATTGGGCACCTCAGTCATGTGTTTGTACACCACTTTGCATTATCATTAGTTATTATTAATCTTTGGTTCTCTTGCACAGTGTGTCTTTTCTCCTGTTTCCTCCCCTCACCCCCAGTCCCTCAGCCTGAGGTAAAAGGGAGTTTTTCCTTCCCACTCTCATAATGGGTCGTCTGATTGTTGGGGTTTTCTTTGTATTATTATCCTGTTGGTATTTTACAATATAAAGTACCTTGATGTGATTTGTTGTCGTGATTTGGCACTGCATGCCTGCTGCTATGCAACAATGCCATGTTTTGCATCTTCCACAGTGACAGTTCAGTGTGGTGCTGCTGCGATGTATTAATGACTTATCATCAGGATGTGAAAAAGGCCCAATTTGTTAGCTGAACAGTTCCATACATGTTATTACTTTTTGAGACAACTGTTGAGCAGAAGCTGCTGCAGAAGGAGGTATCTGGATTGAGATTGATGGAGGCTGAGTTTGAGCTAAACGTGTTCTGTGCTGCTCATGATATTCAGACTCATATTAAAAGTAGCTGGCGGAGATTTGGCTTTTGTTCCAAGCTGTGCACTGAGTGAAGGAGGACAGGCTGCTTAGGCATTTGTTAAATTATGAAAATGCCATTGTAAAAATCTGACCTGTTATCAAATGCTGATCAAGCAGCAAGAAATTGGGGTAATTTATATATATTTTAATGTAGCTTATTCTGATATTCAAAAGACTATTTATTGGCCTATTGTCCTGCCCACCATGAAGATGATTTAAAATAATGAAAAAAAGTGAGAAGTTGGGGTAATTCCTTACTTAAACCTTTTCTTGTACTATACAGGAGGTAAATTGCATCCTTTTTTGCATCTTTTTAAAAGGTAAGCTCACTCGCCACTTTAGTCAGCTTGAGCCAAGATCTAAATCTAGATCCATCTGATCTAGCTAGAGAAGAGCAACTAGATGAGCTAGAGGAAGTTTACAAAAATGTTCTTGTGCAGCCACCTTTTTATCTGGCTCCTTTTGGGTCTCCCTCACACTCCACTTTCTATAATGTACAAAAGTTCGGCTCTCTGTTGCTTGCCCATAACCACCATGCAGGTTTCCCAAGGTATGCGACTGGGGCTCTGTCCGCCACCTTCTTTACTCTCACAGAGACTGCTTTTGCAAGACTGGCTATACAAAAACACCCCCTAGCCATGCCCTAACTCCCAGCCAGACAACCATATTCAGTAAATGCACGATATGAGTTATGTTTCTGAATAATCGTAGTAAATAAGCAACATAACAATAGCAACCAAAAAACGCGTGGTTACGATTTTTGCTATAATTAAGCAGTCTTCCTCTGGGCACTTGGAGGGTGCATCATCTGCCACATTTTTCCCTTTAACAATGACCAGGATTACCACAAAAACTGACAGGCTCTTGATTTGCTTCTTTTCCACCTTTTGGCTCTGCAGTTTTTACATAACCTTGATCTCAAATACTTAAATAAATGGAAAACATACCTCTGCTTTGGCTCTTGCTTTAGTGGAGGAATGACACTGGTACACTTCTTGAAGTGCTACATCATGCCACAGGCCGGACAGGGGCTCTGGTCAGTGTAGAGGGGAAGATGAATGGCTCCAAACGCCAAGTTGTTTGAGGTGACAATCTGCTGCCCTCTGGAAGAAAAATACACTGCTAATGTCAAAGAAGAATTTCATCTTTCAACTTGACAACAACCCAAAGAACACAGTCAAGTCAACCACCCAGTCAGCCTAAAGGATGTCTTTTTCCTGGATCCCTCCATTTGTACAAACTCTGTGGACAGAACCAAAAAGAAAACTGCGTATAGGCTCATGAGCTGAAGACACAAATGTGGGACAATTTCTAAATCAGATTACTCGGGTGGTAGAAATCTTTTCAAAAAAAGTCATACCTATTATCAAAGCAAAAATTACGGGATGTTCAGCATTACGCAGCGATGGAGGTTTTGCTTCCCCTTTTTTAATACATTGCCCGAAATTAGCTGCTTCTCATTTCTACCTTTTGCTCTTTATTTCAGCATATCCAAAGGGAAATGGAAAAATCAGCTTTGATTTAATAGGGTTTCATTCCAGCCTACAAGGCAACAAATACTAGAAAATTAGAAAGAGTCTGTACATTTCTGATATCCCTGGTATACCCATGCAGAAGCCAGCCAGATGTACTTCCAATACTGATTACAGAACTGAAGACAGTAATTATTCATAACCATTTCAGAAGCCAACTAGCATGTCTGTGTTGCTCTGATGAAGACTGGTGCCCATTCTCCTCCATTTCAAGGATTTCTCGAACGAAACATTAATAAGCTCGACTGCAAAGTGTTCAGAAAATAAAAGTTTTAAAATTATAAGACGGTTATGAGAGGTTTAGAGCACTAATAAACTCTCAGTAAACTCTCAGTAAAACGAATGCTGATAAAGTGACACAAATTAGTTGTGTATGATTTTTATGCTGTAAATGAAGGTGTAGCTTTGGGTAGTCCAAATGTCCCGATTTAGAAAAACTGGCCCAGTACAAATGTTCAACATAACAATTTTTCTGTTAGCCACAACTATTGCGCTTTACTATAGTCAACCAATTCTGATTGGTTATTATTGGTTATTATTGTTTGAGGGATGTCTGTTTGACTGACAAGCGTACCGACAGAGGGAGCTGGAGCTGATAGCTGTCTACTGGGCCTCATCTGGTCACTCAAGTTGTGGACCAAAAGCACTCATGTTGAGGCAAAGTCCAAATCCGGTGTATGACATCCAAAGGCTATGTCCATCTATTATATATACAGTGTAGCCAGTTAAAAAGGGCACATATACAGAGTATATTGGTCCAACTGTATTTATTCACAATGTATCTTGTTGTGAAATCAGAAAATCAATGCAGTGCCTGTGCATAAACACGATATAATCCATGCTGGTTTACACTTTCAAAGGTTACATCAAATCAGTGTGTATGAAACTCAATGATTACACATGAGGTGTTTCAACTGCTATACTGGGATTAACTGAATTGCAATGTTACAATTTGCTTTAGTTTCAAAGCTGTTTTCATCAGAGATAGCTGCACCCAGCCAAAAGGTTCAGAAAACCCACCACTCGCTATCTACCCAGCATCAAATGACAGTCTCATTAGTAACATGCTGGGCAACAGTGGTGATTACTGCACAGTAAAAGGACCCATTCCCTTCCCTGAGGTGTTAGCACTGACACAGAGCTTAAAGGCGAAAGGATATTGGACTTGCAATTACAAGTTACCAGAAACATGACTGCAAACAAATGGTAATAATACCCTGTAGCTGTCATTGTCTTACAAATTCACTTGTTGTTGCTGTCTATGCAACGTTTGAGCAACATTCAGATTAACATAGTTTACCTTGAAGACTGGAGGGGGACAGCAATACAGCAGGGTTATTTCTAAAAGCTGCCAAACATCCCTTTGACAGGGTAACTTATTGCCTGTCTTTTAGCCCTTGCACTGAAGTAAGCTAACTTCTTCATCTCCATATTTATAGTCACAGGCAAGAATTCCCAATGTCACACCAATGAGATAAGAGGGTTTTCCATCCATCCATTCGTCGATCCATCCTCCTGTGCATATTCCAATTCAGGTATTTTTGGCATAGCAAAAATCTCTGTTTTTCACTCCACTGGTCCAGCTTGTATCATAATAAGCTCCTCATTACGAACCTAAATCTCAAATTTGGCTTGTCTCAGGTATTCTAAGTGCTCTGGCAGTTAAGCAAACAGGAGTATTTACATTTCTCCCAGCTCATTATTCCTGAGATGACCTCCAGAGCAAAGTAAAGCTACAGTGGGCTCAGTCAAGGAGAAGTCCTTTCCATTGAGCTAAAGTGCAGAGTTGCAGTGTTGCTGTTTTTCATAGTATGTTTAATTAATGAAGTGTTATTAACGGTGGTTGCAGTGAAGCATTAGGGGAAGTAATGATTTCACTATCAGTAATTATAGCAGTGATAGGCCTGTTTATTCCAATTAGTCTTCATATGACAGTAATTTGCTGTTTTTGTTATTCTTTATGGTTTGTCGATTTTTATACATATATATTAAATGGACTCTTCCAACTTAGTTAAGACTAATTGTTGCTGGTGCTTAATATCCTGCTGATAATAACTCACTTTCTCATCGATGACGTGCTTCACATAATATACTGATATGCAGAATTTGTAGGCTGCTATCATAAAGCACACGCTGCCAAAGCTCTGCGCCTAAACACAACATTTCCTGGAAAAATAAACAGAAAAAACAACAATTCAAACACATCCACATCATCCCCAGCTCTGTTGTAGAGCGTTAACGTTTTTTGCCTACAGCTGCAAACACAACGCAGCTCCAAAGCGTTTTTTAAGCACTTCTTCTATTGCTCCATCCATCAAGATATGGCACATTGTCTAAATCCGCTTTACATCTCAAATTCCCATTGTGATCAAAGAACAAAGGCACGACACATTCGGGTATTACTGTGAACCCTAGATGCTGGAGCTGCAAGACAAAAACAAAGCTTTTGACTTTGTGGCACAAAAAGACAGAGGTCTTTTGTCCTCCGGAGCACGGCGACGCTAGGCACGTTTTATCAGCGGATGGCTTGAGTCATACACAGGTCACACCTGCTTGGCCTCTTCTACAGACTTTATGATTGGGCATTGTGATTGCTGCAGATTTGGACCAGTTAGTCAAGATTAATGGGGGTCAAAGATGGATTTTCTCCCATGGCAGAGACGCATCATGACTCTCAATCACGCGTGGGAAAAAAAAATCTCGCACTATTCCAGCTAACTCTGTGGGATCCTGGTGTGAGTTTCCAGCTGTGAAAAGCAGCAGCATTCTCTCTTGATTGAATCGCCGCCTTTTCTCCGCAGCTTTTACCTCCACGTTGCAACTGCACTGAATTAAAAATTTAGAATGTGGTTTTAATTGATTTGAACATTCACATTTCCCCCGCAAAGAGCAAAATAGACTTAATTACACAATTGTTCTCTTATCTGCTCTGTACTCTGTGGACAGAACCTCTCTGATGCCAGCTATTGTTCAGTCACAGGATGAACTTATTTTTCCTCTGTAAAGCACAGGTAAACAAACCCTGCACAGGCTGCGCTTGGTGTTGATGTGCTGCCACCTCACATCGCCTGAAGTGTTAGAAATCCGAAACAAAGAGGTGTGATGTGTGACGACGTGTGTATCAAAAGATTACACTAATTTTTCAGAACCTTTCTTTCATGCCGGCTTCCAAAAAAAAGGAAAAGGAAAAAAAAAGGCTTGCTCAGTTACGTAGCATGAAATAACCTTTTGCAGCGGTTTTTCAGCTTCGCCATTTCAGCAAAGTTGTCCTGATATGGTGCCCACCCTCTTCCCCTCTCCTCTATCTGTCTGTCTCTGCTGTCTGCCTTCGTTTAAGAGGCCACAGCTACATAATGCCAAGGCCAGCGGCTTTGCTGGGAGCACCTGGTGAGTTAAAGGCTGGGCCAGGTGGTACACAGCTTTGACTGCCAATTAGTGCGGTGACCATGTGAGAGCTGCCCGAGATAGCTTCTAATTAACGACGGACCTCCGAGGCATAACAATTAGCCTTTCCTTCAAATAAATCCACAAAAAACGTATCCACGTGTCAAGCCCACTGACTAAATTACTTTGTGCTGGCAAATAAAACCCTCATGAAGACAAAACAGCAGTTAAAGTTAAGTAGAAAGTAGCTGCAAATGACAGCCTGTATATCATAGTGACTTACTGTTGATACGTATTGTAACAGTAAGTCTCTATTAAAGAAGAGAATGACAAGGTCATAGATACTGCGGTGCTGTCAACAGGACTATAAGTAGAATGAAAGGAAGCAAAGATGCTTTACATTGAGGACGACACTGAAGTAGGCATGCACGCTTTCAGACTAACTGATTGGACCAGAAAATGATTAGACAGCACTGGAACAATTTGTGTAAACAATGACAAGATGAAAGTCAAGGACGAGGCACGTGCGTCCATGGGAAAGACAATGAAAAAATCACAGGAAGAACTCCCGAGGACGCCGCTGTGATATGGAGATGTATGGTTATGTCGCTGGGAGGAAACATCTGCCTGCACGATACAGTATGGCTTTACATAATGCATCAGCTGTGGGCTCCCTTCCTCTGCTCCTCCAACGGCACCTGCCAATAAGCATTATCAAACAAGCAGTCGCGGATAAAAAGCCACGCTGTAATTTTGACAAGCCTAATTGCAGGACTGATGTGCAGTCTCGATGTTGTTGATTGCACTCGGGAAAGATTACGGCAGCAATCACAGGATCGGCTCGCTTTGTTGCCGCATTCAAATTGTCATTTTGTAATCGTCTGTGATTAAAACCTCAGGTGGGGGGGGGGGCAACCTAGGTGCTTTTTTGTAGATTCGCGCATACAGTAAACTCCAATGCATTCTCCACATGTGGCCAGACTACAAGAAGCCTGTTTATCCTGGAGAATAGTGCTGAGGTGTTTCTTGGAAAATAGCCAGGACTGCTAAGTGGAAACAGAGGGCAAATCAAAACGCCGGGGAGAAGTCCGAAGGGAATACTATGAAGGAAAAAGACTGTGTGACAGAGCAAAGAAGCCTGAACAAAAGACACTAACTATTAGTGAAATACCCTTGTACAGGCTGCAGATGCATGTGGACCACCACCCCGGGGAACTGGAAACAATTTTTTGCTGTTGCTGTTGCTGCTGCTGCTGCACTCTCGGTCCCAGACCTTGCTCTAAAGCTGTGTACTTAAAGGGCCTGATTGGGTTTGTGGTGAGCCACGGGGATTCCTCTGTCTGGAGCGGAGACTCTGAATGCCAGAGCTGAATAACTGATTACAGTAAAGCCTCCACTGACTTAGCACAGCCTTCACACCACGGCAGCTTAAGCTGGAAATACCTCGCAGGAAAGATCTAAAAACAAAACTGGAAGTCAGATTGTTAGAGAAACTTGCTCAAACTTTGAACGAGCTGTTAGGCGCGCTCGTGGAACGCTATACGTTATACCACAGCGTGCTTTGAAGTAGAAAGAGCAGCACACGAGTGCGGCTGCAGTTTCGTCAGACTTTTTGCTTGCAGCGTGTCTTCATCTGGCTGGCAGCTGGTGAGAGGCTGCCATGATTCACTGTGACTCATTGCCTCGTCCATGCACCGTTGTTGAAAGGAGCTCACAAAGGACTTTTCATTCTGAAGAATCACACCTTTCTTTTAAATATTTAAATTAAGACGCACATTAAGATGAGACAGACGACACCCAGAGCTGTCCGAAGTACATATTATCAGAATAACACACATTTCTCTCCAAATAGCTCCACTATCTTATACGGCGTAACAAATGGCAATTGCTTATGGCAACCACATTTTCTAGATGTAATTGGGTTCCTTGATAACGGATGCCACCAAAAGCAACCCATCCCCATCCCTCCACCCTCCTTTCTAAATGCTGCAGCACGGTTCCCCCCCACCCACCCACCCACCCCAAGGTCACGCCATCCAGTCTGATTGGAGACATGATGAGGAACTGGCTGAGCTAATGGGTTCTACTTGCTTATTATTTATAATGGCAAGGAGAGGTTCCAGGAGAAAATTAACCAGCCTGCTGGCAGACGCCTTCATTAGTAAATGAGGTGACATCTCGTGCAAAATACAGATCATTACAAAACTCATAAACCTGGAGTTTATGAACACTGGGATATTAAGCATACAATGGAACCCGGAGTGATTAATGTTTACAACAAACTGAAAGGATTTCTGACAGCGAACATTGTTGCTTAATGAGGCTGCTTGCAGCATCCCCCAGACAGCTCCTGATATGTACTCAGCACAGACCTGTTTCCCTTTCAGTAGATATTGACAGTCATTGATACCAACACTGGTACTGGACTAATACTGGCATGATAGGATTGATACTTTGTTTCTACCCTGTAAGTTCAGTATATAGCCCGACTGAATTGTGTTAAACATATACCTTTAACGTTTTTTGCATTTACTCTCATGGTTATTTTATTCATAGCCTAGAGCACATTTAAACAACAGCAGTTAACCATAAGTACTTTAGAAACAGCTACATTTAAATTCTAGGTCTCCAAAACACACACAGTTTGAACATACACGTAAAGTTGACAAAGCTGACCCATGACACGAAGCTCTCGCCTACATAAGCTGCCTTAACAAGTAAAAAGTATCAGTATAGTCAGTACTGACCCTCTTGGTACCTTTTTGGCACTGCTACTGTATATTCAACAGTTACCCTGAACGCAGTGAATGGTCCATGCAGCATATCTCTGCCTTCTTTGGATGCTTTGATGGGATAAGAGTATAAGAGGATGAGTTTGTCCTTTTGGTCATTTTTCTCTTAAATCTCGAAGAACAGAAATGTGGGAAATCGAATCCAGTTGTTTTTCTCAACATGACCCTCCAGTGCGAGCTGTTTCCTTTATTAAGAGATATTTACACAAACAGAGTGAAATATGATTTACGGCCACTGATAACTGTTCTCCTAACTGTGCACATTTCAGCACGACACTTTCTCAACATTAGAAAGCACGCATCTCTTTTCTCTCAGTGCGCAACTGAATAATTGTGCAGATTTTTTATTTTTGTTGCAGCAGAAAGTTGCAGCGCAACACCTTCTCAGCCGCACTTTAAAATACTTTAAAAACCTGCACGCGCGCCGCTCACTGTAAGGCACCAAGCTTAAAAGCTATACGTAGAATAGGACGTGATTATTACCGCAGTCCACACAGTTAGAGCCACGCGCGGTGATCCCACACTCACCTAAAGTCTGTCCCCGGAGCTGCGGGCGAAGTCCCTTTATTCCCGCGCGGAGTGACGGCGGCTTCAGCTTCAGCTCCACAAACAACGGAATAATGCAAATCAGCCCCAAGCTACAGCTCCAAAGGTCCAATTTAAAGGAGCAGGGAGGAAGAGGGGGGGATAGCGCCAAACTGGCAACCTCGCACCGTTGCCTGTTTGAATGTGACAGCGCTGGGAGGAGGTTTACTCCCCCCCTCCTGGAACAAGCGGCACATCCGTGCGTTTTTGCTTTTCTTGGGGTGTGTGTTTCAGTTTGTTTCCGTGAAGGAGGGAAGGCTGGAAACAGGTTTTCTCACGTAAACGGGCTACACGTTACTCTCTCCCAGGCAGTAAGGAGCATGCATTTTAATTCCTGAGCGCTGACCATGAGGGGCACAGCGCTGCTACGCCCCTCAGCATCCTCACTCGCACACACTTGCATCAGGATGTTTTTATTTTTTCTTCCTTTCCCCTCCTTTGGCATGCGTGACCGGGTCCTGATGTTAGCCCGCAGCTCGGTGCCGCAGGAATCAACAAGCGCTTATAAAGTGATAAAGAATTTATTTAATCAATTTATGGGTCTTTTTTCATCATTCTCTCTCACTCATCCATTTTCCTCTATTAAAATAAATATATAAATAAATGCAAGGGTAAATGACAAGCTCATCCCCAGTAAATATCTGCCGAGAATCTTTAAGGTTAAAACTTTGGAAAGCTTCCAATGAATTTTGCTTACAGGACCAGTACGGCTGATTTCCATACTGTACTGTAAGTGCTGCTGACTAATAGGATAATAGAGGTGACTGGTAGCTTAACTGCAGTGAGTTTAAGCAGGGTGAACTCACCCAAGCTGAAGTTCACTCAGCCATAATAGCCTCAGGCCTGCAGAGACCTGTTAGTTTTTCATGCCCTTGGCTAAGGTGACTGCATACCTTCACACCCTCAGGCCATAGGAAAATATTTACTGTCATCGGGTTTCATTGAAAGTGTCTGGAATTATTTTTGCAGCAACCTTTATCAGATCCATTGAATCAGCCGAATCATATTTCAAGGCCTGCAATGTGAGCTCACAGTGTGAAGAAATATGTGACAAATAAGTCATTGATACTTTTTTTTAAAGCATACAAAAAATTAGGTGTAACTAGAATGAAAAACTGTATTTTAATGGTTAGAAATTGAAATACATGAGGTTAAAAGGAAGCACATTGCTTGTTTAATCAAAGCCAAGACTACGTCTTTTATAAGTGAAGCCTCGCCTGTAGTTCTGTGGCATGCACTGCATGAGTTCTGAGCCCAGAGGCCCTGAAAGCTGCTGTTTGAATGCAGATAAGTTCATCATTTGATAGAACATTTCCTTTCTGGTTTCAGAGCTGCATGCTGTCTTAGGCTCAACAGATGGTTGGGCACTTGGCTAGATGGGGACTTGACGGGCCAGCTGAACATACATGGTGGAATGATGGCTTCTAGCAGAGAGAGCGTGTGTGTGCAGGGGGGCTGGTGGGAATGGAGTTTGTGAAGAGTGAGGGAGGAGGTGCAGATAATGTGGTTAGGCTGGAAGCCGGGCAGTAGGACTGGAGTCCCATTTAGAGCGATGTACCATAATATCTTTTTCTCTCTCTTTTTGTCTTTTTTTCCCCGCTCTGGGCAACATCTCTGGTTGTGATGGAAGATGTGGTTTCATTTGTTGCCATGGGGTTTAGGACCAAATCTACTGGCTTATAATACTGCGTTTAAAATATTGAAGATACTCATTGTGGTTGTTGTATTTCCTTGACCTTCAATATTTAACCAAGGGTGACAAACATTTGGCCCGTAGGCCAGAACTGGTCCCTCAGACAAACAAAAAGTCCTGGTCACATTAGCAGTAATACACAGTCATGCAAATGAAAGAAAAGTTATAATTATTTCTCAACCTTGATTAAAATCATTTTTTTTAACAAGTTTGGAAATCCACTGTAATCTTAATATTGTAGTTCACATGTAATGAGACAAAGAGAATATAAATAAACAATTATCATCCAGTGGTTTCTAAATATACTGACTTCATTATATAAAACTTTGGCAATGTGTAATATGAACATTTATCTTTGTATTTTTTTCTTTAATAAGACAAAAATAATTAAAAGTAAATTAAGATGTATTATTGCATTGGTGCTCCATTCCCATCTGCAAAATAGCAAGACTCTGGACCTCCTATAGCAGGTCAGCACTTCCAGTATCTAGTGTGTAAGTGTGTGAGGATGCACAACACCCACTTTTTAGAGCACTTTGTAGAACTGGTGAGGTTAAAAGGCCCTATGTAAGTGCAGAGCATTTACCTTTTTTACACCAGATATTTTGGCATATCATAGCAGGGAAAGCGTAAGTATCTGCTGTGAGTCCTATTTCATTCTACTTTGAATGTAACTCAAAATCAAGCAGTCTGTAGTACTGTTCAAGATTGTTGTTTTTTTGTTCTTGTAATTTTAGAATTAATTTTGGCACCAATTAACAGTATTTTTAATTAACTCGTCAGTTTGTTCTCTTAGATGTTTATTGTATTGAACAGTCAGGAGCTAGTTGAGGACAGCTTTACTACTCACTTTAAATGGAAAAACACACATTCTTGCAAACAGCAAAATAAAAGACTAGCAGCGATCTATACAATTTCAAAACCAAAATGTGATCAATTAACAGTCAAGGGAAATGGCTTATTATATACATATATATGTATTAACTACAGGCTAATAATACAATAGCTACTACCTACACACAAAGATGTATAGCTAGAGCTTTACATTCCCTAGGCATACTGTATAAAGGTGAGTGACTCAATAAAATAATAGTCTTATTGTTGAAGTCGTTTATTCTTTTGAGCATATGACTGTTGGGGAAAGGGGATAAAAAAATATTCTGCTTCTACATATCCCTTTTAGTTCTTAAGCTTGAACTCCAGCTTCAGGGTCCGAAAATGAGTTTTGTTAAAGGGGGGATAATGCAGACCTTCCTTTGATGTGGCTCTAACATTAACGTCCCAATTCCTTTGCTGATCGGCAGTCCTGATCTGCAGAGAGGGCCGGGGGTGTCAGCCTGTCACAAGACACTGTGTGTTGGTAATTGTGTTTGAAGGTGTGAGTTGTGATACACTTTGAAGGTATAAATTCATGTGGATACCCTCCAGTGGTCACACGCCTCACTCTTCTAACCACTGGTGTGTTTTAAATTTAGAAAAAGCTCATATTTCTTTTTTCCCCTTCTTGATAGGAGAGCTAAAGAAACCTAAAGTGTGTAGCCATGTGTTTGAGTTTGTTGATCAAAGAAAAATCTTGGGCTGCCTGTCACCCCTTTTTGGTTGTTATTTGCATATTTAATGTTGATGATGTAATAACCTTGAAACCAACAAACTTAGTGCAGTTAGCTAATGCTTCTGGCTCTAAAAGTAGTGCTTGGTTCTGGCTGTCGATAAATGTATTATCTGAAAATGCTAAGCTAAGTATACAAAACTACAGTGTTGGGTAAGTTACTTTAAATTAGTAACTTAGTTACATTACTAGTTACATCTATCAAAAGTAAATCAGTTACTTCAAATTAGTTGTTACTTTCAATGTAACTAGTTACTAGGGAAAGTAACTTTGGTTTTACTCAGAATTCTCTTCTTAATGTGTTGCTTCCCTAACTGGCAAGATTGCCAGTCTTCTAGCTTGCTTACATGTTAGCACTATCCTGCCACAACTGCACTGTGCCACCTACCAACAGAAAGGAAAAAATAATGTGCATATTTCCACGAGAGAAATCCCACGCCTGGACTGTCGTCAACTGCCGCCATGATTCTAACCTACATCACAGTGTCACGTGCGCTTTTTACATCCAACAGGAAAACTGCAGTCGTGGTGCTTTCGATTGTACTCAGAGCTCGGAAATTCTGCCTTCCGAGTAGGGAGATGTAGGTAACACCAGACTGCAGATGAGCTGCATACTGGACTGGGACAAAAAATCGGCCCGGGCATTTTGACTAGAGACCAGCCCGCCATTATAGGAAAAACCATAAAGCCTTTGAATGAAAACAAACGCTGTTGTGACAGTGATGTACACTGTCTTGTCGTGTTAAAAAAAAAAGGACCCTGGTGTTATTTGTCTCTCAGAAACAGTTCATAACTTCCCTTCAACTCATTCATGTCACCTAAAAGATAAACCTGTTTCTCCATCACCTGTTCAGCTCTTATGATTCATACGGAGCCCCGCAGGGGACATGGGAGAAAAAAAAAATTAAGACGGACTTTTGCGAGATCTCGCAAAAGAAACTCGGGATCTCGCAAAAGTTTTAGCCGCATTCTTTGGAGGCCGCCAGCTCAAAGCCGACCGGGAGGTCGAGGCATGATGTGCCGGGAAAGCGGTGTTCCTCCCGGCTGTAGTAGGTCTTGACCTCCCGTTAGCTTCGAGATAGTGGGTGTCAGATCTCCGAAAACGTCGGAGCACTTTTGCAAATATGTGATGTCTTGTAAACTGAGCAGGTATCTGACGTTTACACAACTACATTCACGCCTCAAAATATCTTAAAAGTGTATTTTGTGACCCAGAATGAGTAATATTACAACTAAGTAGCTGCCGCCATTGTTGGAATTCAACTTTTGCGAGATCTCGCAAAAGTTTTGCGAGATCCCGAGTTTGTTTTGCGAGATCTAGCAAAAGTTTTGCGAGATCCCGAGTTTGTTTTGCGAGATCTAGCAAAAGTTTTGCGAGATCCCGAGTTTGTTTTGCGAGATCTCGCAAAAGTCCATCTTAATTTTTTTTTCTCCCATGTCCCCTGTAGGGCTCCGTAGATTCAGTAAATACATCTCCTGGTTTTATCTTCATGTTTCCCTCTTACCAGAAAACCAAACCGATATCATGACCAGCAGCTTTTACGGCCCTGGCTTCAGCAAACATCAGCTGATAGTAGAAGGTAATATTAAATAAATTCTAACAACAGCTGACCAAGCTTAAACATGCTGCTGTTGTTTAACGCGACCTCTGCTGGTTTATTCTTTCTGGCGCAAAGTGAAAACAAAAATAAACAAACAAGAGAGACGGGACTTAGGACAGAAAAGCCGATCAGCTGATCATTGATCAGCTTCATGATTGAAGTAGCAACAGGAGGGGGAGAGAATGAGAGAAGAAGAGACAGCTGCAGCGTAAAGACACAGAATAACTCCAGCTTTGTGTCTTTTTTCATTGTAGCTGAAGTACGGGCCAAATTGCGTTCCTTTTCACCTCGATATGAAACGCGTAATATTTTCTCTGAATATGGGACGATTATGTTTTTTACAGGACGGTTGGCAACTCTTATATCTAACCTTACGAATAAAATAAAGTTCACTATCAGTAACATCATAGCACCCGCCCAGCAGTATATAAACTGCATTGCATGCTAGCTAGTACGCAGTATGAGTGATTGTAACTGACTGTAAAAAGTCAGCATAACGAAAATAAACTACACACACCATCGGCCCACCGAGTCCAGCTATGGCTGCATATGTGTTTAGTAGTAATTTCTTTTTGTAGAGGGCTAGCAAAACAACCATTTTCAAGGGCATTGCCATATTGGAATCCCAACTTCTCTGACAAGGCTAACCAGAACGCCGTTTACTCGAGTGTGACATCATTCCCAGGTCCGTGCTCCGATTTCGAGGTAAGTCGAACGCAACACACAAAGTAACGAATAACGACCCTATCTAAATCCCAGTAACGATTAACGCGTTCCTGATTTCGGCATAATAACTACCACAATAATAACGTAGTTGCTGTAATGCGTTACTCAATAATGCATTAGTCCCACTGCAAAACAATACCTATTTCTCAGTTCTTATAGCCTACTCCTGTTAGTAGTTACCTTTCCATGTAGTTGTCAGTTATATACAGCAACACTTGGGTGAATTTTGATAACCTATATAGGGTGGTCACCAAAATGCACAGTTACTGAAAATAATGACTAGCAACGTTAAGCAGTTCCTGAAAAAAACTGTAACTGTTGCTGTTAGCTAGCTAATAATAATATGATGCAGTTTATTTTTAAAGCATGTGTCAAAGCCAGCATTACAAAGTGGAAATGAAAAATAAATCAGAAATCAGTTGAAATAGGTCACTCAAGATTCATGTGGGGCAACATGGTGGCATGGTGATTTGCACTGTTGCCTCGCATCAAGAACATCCTGAGTTTAAAGCCATCATTTGGCCATTGCTTCTCTGTACGGGGTTTGCATGTTCTCCCCATCTTTCTGGGTACTCCAGCTTCAGTTTCAGTTTTATTTGTCATATGCAAGTTAGCACAGGGTCAACATTGCAATGAAATGTATTTAAATGTATTCTTTACTTAGATTAATATGTATGAATGATATCAGGCTCTCTGTGTTAGCCATGTGACAGACTGGTGGCTGGGGCCAAAATAGTGTCCATTTAGGGTTGGAAGGCTACAGCAGCGGTCCCCAACCCCCGGGCCTCGGACCGGTACCGGTCTGTGAGTCGTTTGGTACCGGGCCGCGAGAGTTGAGACTCGGGTGTGAAATGTATGGTTTTCAGGGTTTTTATCGGTTTTCAGCGTTATTTTGTTATTGTTTTTATCGTTAAACTCTGTTTTCCTGGGTCTTTTCATGTGTGTTATGAATAAATCTTCTTTTTTTCAGTACCGGTACTAGTTTTATTTTGTTGTATTTATCCGCAACACCTTAAAGGCCAGTCCGTGAAAATATTGTCGGGCATAAACCAGTCCGTGGCGCAAAAAAGGTTCGTTCCACTTTTCAACTACTGTTAGTAAACCACCTAAAACCATTAACCCAGACTTTCTCTGTTTCCATTTTGGAAAACCTCAACATACACAACCCTCTAGACTGTTACTAGTAATAGAAGCAATGTATATATGTTATATATGCTTGCTAAGATATAATTAGACCATCACTGATTAAACAGGACCTTAGATTGAAGCTATATGTCTTTACTGCAAAAGTAGAAAACATAAAAGCAGCCACAAACTGAATAAATAAATAAATAAATAATTAACTGGTTCATTTTTTGATTGACAGCATGCCTTTGTCCCCAGGTCATGAAATTTTAATGTATGGGATAATGTCAGCTGGTAATTACAAAAAAGGCGGCAAGATTGGATTTGTGCTCTCTCTGCAGTGCCGCCAGTGTTACTCTGAAGGCCGGGTACAGGGCAATCAATACTGTGAACATTCACAATTCTCCTCAAATGCTACCCTGGAGTTGTTCAATTAACAATGAATGGTAGATGGATTTTGTGGTTTCAAACGTTGTCAGGATTTGTGCCTTCAAAAAAGCTTTAAATTCTATTGAATCTGTCAGTTTTAAATTAGGAAGAGTGTTTGCTGGAGAAACAGCTTACAGTCAGCATTTTCCTTTTCATTTTATTTTGTCATTAGACATCTTAGATTAGAAACCAAGACAATATATTTTTGTTGCCTTGACTCATGCTAATACTGTGTCTCAAGAAGTACAGCTGTGTTAAGAATAGTTGTAGGGAAAAAAAAGGTACAAGCACTGAATTCATTTTCTACTGCTGGCAAATCTTCAACATCTGAAATTGGTACAGGGTCTGGCAGGTTAAATGAAGCATAGGTTAATTAATTTCAGTATGTGGGGCTAAGAGGTCGGCTCACACTGGTTTTGAACATCCTCGGAGAGGAAAGAGAGTTTGTCTGTTGTCACTATGAGAGAAAGATAACCAATGAAAAATGATCATTTCCCCTGAAATATTATATATATATATATATATATATATATATATATATATATATATATATATGAAAAAACATTCTGTACTGTAAACAACACCAAACAGCAAAATAAAAGACTTGCAAGAATGTGTGTGTTTTTTTTAAACACAGAAAGTGCAATGCATGCTGGGCTTCAGCTGCAGTATCTGTGCGCCAAATAGCAATATCTCCCAGCATGAGTCGTACAGCCCTCTGGCAATATCCTTCTCACACAGAGCCAAGGTCACTTGGCTAACTACAGTATCTCATCTCACAATGCAAAAGGATTACCATTTTTTGGGCTAGTGTCCATTGGGGAAGCTTCCTCACTATCGCTCTTCTTCAATAGCCTCTCCAACATCAAGTGCTGTCGACTCCGAGCTTGTGCTGCCCTTTGTCATTCAGTGCGTGTGAAGTGTTGCTTGTATTTTCGCAGTTTTCCAGGTGCACACCTAATTACACCTGTGGAAAAAATGAACCAGAGCCTTTTTTGGCTCGTTTCCAAGAATGGGTCTTTCACCTCCTTCCCACTCTTCTCTCTTCTCTTTCATCAGGAGCGAGCAGTCAGGTGTTAGGGATAAATCCTTCTTTGCTGCTTCTCCATATAGTTTATTTGTCAGAGTGGTCAAATGAAATCATCAGCCTTCAAGCTGGTTTGAAAAAAATGGTATCTAAGGAGAGAAATCCCCATAACAACCATTTTCAAGAATTTACTTGGCGAGGGAAGTAAGCTTTGCTGTCCTGACAGTGCCATTTTACACTGTATGAGTGTAAAGAAAAACTCAGATTAACAAGCAAAAGTTTCAAAGTTATCCTCACAGCAGCAAACTACTCATGATTTGTGGATATAGTAACAAATGAACTAAAGCCCGTGTCATGTAATTAATTGCTTTTTTTGGCATGTTGGTGTTTTGTGGCTCTGCAGTCATGGGCAATTAGGATTAGACGATTTGAGATATGGAGAATTGAGTGTTGCGCCCGTCTTCCAAGCAACAGCTCCACAAGAGAGTGAGGACCCCAGGAGTATTTTACAGAGCGGATTATCAATTCACTGCTGCCAGGAGAAAAACTCTCTCTCCACTGGGAGATGCTGTTATTTCAAATCTTTGTCCAATTATATTATGCTTGCAGGGGCTGTGTGCATGTGTGTGTTTGTGCTCGCATGCATGGTGTACGTGCAGGTTGAGCAGGCTTGAGAGGAGGACACTGTGTAGTATGGATATAATCAAAAGTTGTGCTTGCAATCAGCTGGAATAGCTGGAGAGCTGCATAGCTTCCAAGGAGAGATGTGAGTCAGGGTCTCCAAGGAGGACGTGTTAGAATGTTTTGTTGATGGAAAATCATAATCAAGCGTGTTTGGAGCGCTGGGGGTAAAGACAGAAATGTAGCCCACGGACTCTGTCTTGGTGTCGTCTTGTGAAGTATTGATTCTGCAACAGCTTCGCTTTTGATTTCGAGTAGTTTTTGTTCCTGAAGTCCTTGCCTGTCAATTTGTAAAAGAGCCTCAGAGTTGGTTCACAGCGTGGGTGTTAGATGGGTTATTGGCAGTGTGTGACTCTTGCCATGCCTTGGCCTCTCCGAGTCGCTCAACTCTCTTTGTTGTTATTAGAGTAAAGAGCAAAGTTCATTGAAACTTTGCAGAGGCCTATTTGAAAGCAAAAGAAAAACAGATTGAGAAAGCCTTCCAAGCAGTTGGCACAGGTTGTGTGGCTAAAATGTGAGCGAAAGTAAAGGATCACATATTAATTTGAGATAATAAAGAGCTGACCGTGGGACTAAGAAGAAGAAGATAAGAACAGGAAACCAGTATATATGATAAATATGAAATACAGCGTAGGAATGTGCCCCAAAAGACATTTAATACATGAAGAGTGGCATCTCATAAGAATTGAATCATCATTTTGTATTGAATAACAGGTTTGCAAAGTGGCCAAACAAGCACAGACTCCATACTGTAGATCATAATTAATGATACATTAAGATTCACCTTTAGCTATTATGATGTAGCAAATTAGCAGACACAGACGCAAGCATAATCCTGCGAACTTGTAACTGGTGATGGGAAAAAAAAATCCTGGTACAAAGAATAAAAGGAATACAAACATTAAATTAACTAAAAAGAAAGATATAATAAATAATAATAAGAACACTAATAAAAATGTGCTGCCTCTGGGTTAATAATATGCAATTAAAAATAAAAATCTAATTCTTAAAACGTACACTTTGTGAATCCTAGGCTCTTTCTAGACACACTTGCTCCTGAAACAAAA
This sequence comes from Neolamprologus brichardi, assembly GCF_056152115.1. Lineage (NCBI taxonomy): Eukaryota > Metazoa > Chordata > Actinopteri > Cichliformes > Cichlidae > Neolamprologus > Neolamprologus brichardi. Next base: position 28,164,143 of record NC_142124.1, on the reverse strand, counting down.
ACACACATACACACACATACATACACACTGTTACGTTTCCAAGACCACAAAAAGCCCAGCTTCCCCACAACATTAACTAAAAGTTATTGAAAAAAAAGCCCAGAGGCAATCTGACCTCTAATTAATAAAGAGTCTTTTATTAGCTAAAACTATACACCAAGCAGAGGAGCAACCCCGTCCCACCCCACAGCTAAAACTTTAAAATGAAAAACAATAAAATAGCAGCATAAATTCTAAAAGGAAAATAAAACCAGACAGGTATTTTTCCTGTGCAACCTCCACACAAGGAAAATAACCTACACACATAACAGCATCAGGAAAAAGCACTGAAGATAGAAGATAAAAGACAAATATCAAAAGACTCTCATGTCTGCAGCAAAGATTATGTATAAAAGTTGAATGTAGCTCCTTTGACATTAGTCTCAAGCTTAGTGTTTTGGGCTGATGCTATAGTAGTTTTTTGGAGCTAGAAGTGAACATATAGTTCAGAAACTGTGTACAACTCAAAGATACACAACATGCTAATGACTGCTAAGTAGCAGATTTTACCTTCCAAAACTGCAGAATACGTGTTTTGGACAGTAGTTTATGTAATATTTTATGTACTTAATTAACTTAAAATAACATGGCAGAGAGATTTAGGTGAAGTTATCAGGAAATAAGTAGCTAAAGCATCCTTGTCATGTCAACAAGCTTTGCTTTCAGGCTTTTGTTCAGCAAGTAAAACCTTTAACTGCTAACATGCTAACATTTAGCATTTAGCATGAACAAACAAAGAAGCCAGGGCCCTTTTGGTACTTCACACATTCCAATAAATGGTAAATGGCCTGTATTTGTATAGCACCTTACTTAGTCCCTAAGGACCCCAAAACGCTTTACACTACATTCAGTCATCCACCCATCACACTGGTGATGGTAAGCTACATTGTAGCCACAGCTGCCCTGGGGCACACTGACAATAACCTGTGAATTGTGCTGAATCATGACCCAGTTGACTTTCTTGCTCGTCTTACCTTCATGAACATTTTTCTTTGTCCGTGCACTTTTTGTGTTTCACCTGTTTGTTTCTCCGGCTAGCTTCTCTTGTCATCTTCTCCTCCCTTTTTAAACTGGAATACCTGCCACCTTCTGCAGCACCTTTTGTTTGGTCACGTACATTTTAAGCATGAAAATTATTTATTTCATCAGTTATTTATATAAAAAAGAATAGATTAATTTTTAATTTTTAAGTTATTTTACCTTTTAATGTTTTTTTTTTGTTGGTTTTTTTTTTACAATATTTAATTCATTTAACAACCTGCCTTCAGGCTCTTTTATGTGTTTTTCTAAATGGCTCTTCTTTACTTTACCAGCTTTATCAAACTGTGATACTTAAACTATTGGAGAAATAAACATTTCTAGGAGTCCATAGTTATTGTAATTCATATTTCATCTCCACTCTAGTCTTATATCATTCTGTTTTTCTTCAAAAATAAGAACTTTGACCTGTTGGTGGCACTAAAGGGATCACTAAAGACAGCATTCATCCTCAAAGACCTACTGATGTTCAGTTTCCGTTTTATCACTGACTTGGTGGGAGCTGGCAGCAGGCATCAGTGGAATGTGAGAGCGATACACAAGTTTATGGAAACCATATGAAGCACTACCACAACTCCTGTTTCAAAAACAGGGCTTTGGAAAATTTGATTTACAGTTGCAGAAAAAAAACATTTTATGAACAAGAACGTTTTTGAGATTGGTCAACAAAAATGAAATGAAATAAAATAAAACAAAAGCCAAAAACAACCCAGTCAAATATGAAATTTCAATCAATTTCAAGTAGGGCTGCCACGATTAGTCGACTAGTCACGATTACGTCGACTATCAAAATCATCGATGACTAATTTAATAGTTGACGCGTTGTTTGAAGCTTTCTGACGCAGGAATAAGTAGTAGGATTTAAGAGTGTAACGGACTGAAACAGAAGATGGCAGCACTGCATGTACAAGGATGCCAGCTGCCGTAAACCCAGAAGAAGAAGAAGCTGTGTCCCAGAATTCATAGCGCGGCCCTGCTACTTTTTCAGTATTTTATTTGTTCCTGAGTAAATCGGTTTGGCTGAGATTAAAGTTATAGTTTTTACACAGCTGAATAAACGTCAAGCAGACAACTGATTATCAGAAGTGTGAGATGCTCGAGAATATACCCCGGTGTCCTGTTATAGTTTAGATAGCAACGAGCAGGCGGCTGCGTTTATTAAACTCCACCGAAACAATCTGCAAATTTCATTAAAATGTAATAAAATATCATCTTGTCTTTATTTTTAGTTAGCACATATCTTAAACACTTAAAGCTGTAAGCTAATGATAGTTATATAAGAGCAGATGCATGCTGGTGCAATAAGCTGTACGCTGTACGTCCAATGGATGCATGATCTGATTAGTCGACTAATCGCAAAAATAATTGGTGACTAGTCGACTATCAAAATAATCGTTTGTGGCAGCCCTAATTTCAAGTCAGCTTTATGACTCTGCTGCATTGATTTTAATGTTGTTTTTTTTCATGTCTGTCACGGCCTGGAGGTTCAACTGGTCGCTGATTAGCTGTTTCTCTCTATCTCTCTAGTTCGCTCTCTCTCTCTCTCGCCAGGGCGGAACTCATTATGAGTTCACGCCCTTGGCCCACGCCCTCGGAGGAGGAAACACCTGTGCCTCATCAGTGTGGATGGCATTTAAGCCAGGAAGCAACAGCTGTACTTCGCTGGATCGTTGTGAGAATCGCGTCAGTGAAAGTCGAGCGTCTAGCAAGTGTTTTTCCATGTAGGTGTGTTTGGGATCTAACGAGCGTTTCTTTGTATGCAGACCCTCTGGACTGTTTTCCCTGAGTGACGAGTGTTCGAGTGGATTCGTGTTTGGATTGTTTGGAGAGAGACGAAAGTGTTCAGCTGGATTTCCCCCAGAGCCCTGCCCCTCTCACCCTTTGTATATAGCACTGCCCCGCACCTTTTGTATATACACTCATTGGACATTGTTCATTAATAAATTCTCTTGTGTGGTTCGATCCCCGGAGTCCAGCGTGTGAGTCCACCTTGTACACCGTGACAATTTCCCGTCTATTGTAAGCCTGACAGTTTCAACTGAATGTAATACTGAATCGGTTTTATTTCTACAAGTACACACATTTTACACATTAGGAATACTTCTGGTGGTTGTTTGTTTTTTATTAGATTCCAAGATGTGACACAAAATGCTCCAAACGCCCTGAAACAAATCGCAGTTTGGGAGAGCAAAAATCCCTTCTTTATGGTTGGTTCCAAATCAGAGAACATGCACTCATGACCTCAGTTAATATGAAAGCCTGAACCAGTGTATAAAGGAAATTTCTGGCACACACACACACACAGTAAAAATCAGAAGGTCAGCAAAAATATCATGATGAAGACCTACAACTTCAAGACCATCTTGCCAATATTTGTGGAAACTTGTTCAAGGGGAAAGTGACAAAGAATGGAAACAACAAATGGACTGTTTTCTCAGAAAAGAATAAAATCCCTCAAGAGAGCATTTGAAGCCAGTAAGATTTCCAGCTAGTAAGTGTGATGCACACCAAGTATCAGTTTGCAAAGAAATACACAACATCCCTAATTCAGGGTTCATACACCTTTTTCAGGGTGAAATTCAAGTACTTTTTAAGCACTTTCAAGGTCCCTTTTCAACCTTTTTTCCAGCACCCCCCCCCAAAAGTGCATGTTTCAATTCGCATCACCTCTGTAAGACCATGTGAAAATTAAAACAAATCATCCTAGGTGAACGTAAACACCTTTGTTCCCCTTTTGTTAAGACAGAAAAACACACCACACAAAAATACTGCAAAAGGACGGTCGCCTTATATACATAGTGTATAAACTCAAAATGCACATTTCACTTAAAAATGAAGTGAACAATGTGAACAAATCAACTTGTTAGATATTCTTCTGCTGTTGAAAAAACCCCCAAAAAGAAATAAATAAGTCTTCTCATCAGATATTGATGCTTCTTTCCTGAGTGACAGAAAATAGGAGACAGATGTTTGTTTGTTTTTTTTACGTTAATTCCCAATAAAACTGTTCTATTGCTAACTACATTGCTGTCTGTATTATTGCCGAAGTCCTAAATGATCACCTTTATAGTATTTGTGCTAATAACATCATGTACAGTCAGACAGGCATGGAGAACAGCACTGACTGGAAGGCTTTGAACAGATCACAGTTCAATTCAACATATAGGACTTTAAGAATGCACAAGCATCTACTTAAAATCTATTGAATTTATCATCTCTCATATTATCACGTACAGTTCCAATGTTTGTTCATCTCACCTGAACCTGTGCTTTACTTGTGTTGTTGTTGTTGGTAGTGATGTGTACAGTTGGCAGCGGGAGAGCTGCAGCCTGTTGAATGTACTGTTACAGCAACCGTGTGATTATTGTAAGAATAAATGATGTTGCGAAGTATGAAAATGCCATCAGGTCTGCTGTGGTGGTTTAGTTATCAAGTTTTTTTCTTAAAGTGCACACAAACCAGTAAACAAATTAAAACAAGTACTCCTGAGAAACTATAATCCAAAAAATTACAATTCAAATTCTCAACAACAAAAACAACTGGTGAAAATATAATTAATATGTAAACAACTTAACAACCCCCGAAGCGTCTAAGGCACATCACATGACAACACAACACCTAAACACAAGAGGGGGGAGGGGGAGCAAAGTGTGCCTGCTCTGCGCTGACACAGGAGCGGAGAGTCCGGCGACCTGGCTGTTTCATCTTTGCCGAAGCACGGCATTGCAAACAAGAGCAAAACTTAAAGTAAAAAATCAATCTCACCAGGCTAGTATATAATACCAATGCCGACTAGGTATCGATACAGTCGATATTTGGATTGATCCGCCCACCACTACCGTTCATCGACAGTGCGCCTTATGGTCCGAAAAATACGGCAGCAGTTTCCTGGAAGTTTGCTCAGCTGGAACCAATGAAACCAAACCGAACTAACTGCACCCAAACCCTTAAACAAAACTAAATATGGCATTTAAATTTTTTTTTATTACACAATCAGGCCCACTTGTTGCCTCCCCCCCCCCCCAAAAAAAAAAAATTGATTTGGGAATCTAAAGTGATTTAGATTCCTATAACATAAGTAATCCCTGGACCCGGTTTCCACGCAAACAAAAACACTGGGAGCCGCAAATACTTTTTGATATCTAAAATGAAGATAACACTGCATATATTGTTTTTTTTACCTTTATGCTTTGTGTGAACAACTAAAGTAAGTAAGTAAAGTTTATTTATTAAGCGCTTTTCACAGACAGGCAGTCACAAAGCGCTGTACACAAATATTAAAATAAACAATACAATCAATAGACATTATACACAATGTAAAAGATCAAATGTAAATAATGTAAAGAATATAAAATACATAGATCAACAAAAGGCTTGTTTGAAAAGAAAAGCGTTTAACTGCTTTTTAAAAGAATCCACAGAGCAACTAAGGTGTGTTGCTTATGAAATCCATGACGTGCTACAGAGAAAATTACATTTTATTTATGTAATTGACACATTTTGAACTCTTAAAGAAATATAACAAAAGGAAAGACACCCAGCTGAACTAAAATGATCCATGTAGCAAACAAAAACTGTTGTGAGCCGCCCCCCTTATATCGCCTTTGGGCTTTTGGAGCCTTGACCTGACTTTTAAAAAGTAAGTGGGAAAAAAGCACTATGCTGCTGAAAAAGGAAAAATAAATATTTGCAAAATTCTGCCTAATTATGTATTTTATCTGGTTAATGCGTGCGGCAGGGCGTGGTCTGCAGCGCCGCTGCAGGGGAGGGGGACGCATCTGAGCGGCAACCGCAATTACGCCTCGCCGCCTTAACGTCTGTGCTCTCTCTGCTGTTGTGTTGGTGTATGTCGGGCTGTGAGCTGAAAAGCTACAGCCGGCTGTATGCGTACAGCAACCGTGTGTGAAAAGCGGCCAATAAAGAGATGCTGAAAAGCGTGTTCATGGAAACATCGTCGGGTCTGCCGTGATATGTTTATAATAAGACTTATGGTCCCGAACCTCTGCGCACAGCGTCTGCAAATCGGGGCTTTCATCTTTACTCAGGACTGTAAGCTGTCATCTGTGAGGCGTGAGCGGTGTTTGTTTTTAACATAGTTCACGGTGGAGAACAGCTGCTGACATAATGTGGATCCGAAGATCCATAATTGGCCTATCTGGGGTCGAAAGTCTCAATAAATGCACGGCGTTTCGGCGGGTACACCGGCTTCTGCGAGTGTGACGCTTATTTTGAGTGATGAAAAAATAATAAGATATAATTTTATTTTTATATTTCAAAATCACAATAAGCTTCCAATTTAGAAATACAAGTTAAAAAATAACTAACATAAATAAATTACACTTCAGCTAAATACTTCTAATTTATTTTCCCAAACCACCTGGAGCCGCAAAATAAAGACTAAAGAGCCGCATGCGGCTCTGGAGCCGCGGGTTGCCGACCCCTGACCTACACACACACACACACACAAACTCTAATTTGTGGGGACGGACATTTTGTCACCACACACAAACAAACACATCCCTCAACTATACCAGATGATCAAAATAACTTCATGGGGATTCTGGGACCAAATGTCCTATCCCTTCCACCCATGTCTTTTCTTGCCTTTTGTGCCTGTTTTCCTTTCACACTCTCAGCTTCTTAGCAGCAGGAGTGCAGCAGCGCTGTTGCCGAGGTACTAACAGACATTTTGCCAGATTGCTAAGAACTTCAAAGTGTGTTTGACATGTACACTTGGGAGGCACACACTGGGAGCAAGAGTGGCTCATGCTGAGACCTTAGAAGAGGCCTTAAAAGCACCACATATATATATATATATATATATATATATATATATATATATATATATATATATATATATATATATATATATATACTATTAACATTCAAAGAGACTTGCACTTAGCTGACTCTAACATAGCGCCTTTGAATTAAGTGTGTGTCATATTTGTTTACAGCAGCAACAGTAATGTACTGCAGGTTATACTGCCGTGTGTGACTGATAAGGAGTGAAGAGACCCATGTTTTATGGCCTAGATAGCAATTTGTTTGACAATTGACTTCATTGTCCTGGCTACCACATTTGTGTATGTCCTTGTTTAATATGATGAAACTTCCTATTTGGGAAAACAACTGTTAATTCTTCCCCACAGTGAATGTTTTAAAGGGGAATAGCTTTTCCGTATTTAATTCAGCACTTCTTCCACAGAACACGACAAGTCTGCATACAAAAAGCTTTCAATCCTCTCAGTGCACTTGAAATCTTTTCATTTCATCATGATACGCCAGGGTTTTCCTGTCTTGTCTTTTTATCTTTGCAGCCTCCGCGCTCACCAGTCACAACACTCAATTTACGACAATCCTCAAGTGGTTTAAAATATGAAAAGTGCAGAGAAATTGATTTAAAGCAAGAGAAAGCATGAATGAGTAATGAATTCAGTAAACACTAGGGTAGAAATGAATTGAAAAAATGTTCCTGTCATTAAAATTTTGTTCATACTGCACGTGCACTAAAAAAATGGGGTGCAGAAGAAAGAGAAACAACCATCCTCTAGTATCCAGAATTTTTCACAACATAAATGAGCTTTCACTGTGTGAATGTTCAGGAAAAGATTGTTTTATACCATGAAACCTCCGCAATCAGGGACGGGCTGTAAAGATACGAAGAAGACATAAAGACAGAAAATATTGAATGAAGCAATGAACATGGTATTTGTTTTAGACAGCCGTACATTTGCTTGGGGAGGTACACTCGGCATTTCTGGCTTCATCAATCTGTTAAAGTGATGACTTCTGTCATTTAGATGTCAGTCACTGTTGTGTTATTGTTCGTCACAGCTTCATGTAGACCTTGTCATAAATGATGTGAACTGTAAAATGTTTTGTTTTCTTTGTTTCTTCGTTGTGTTGCAGCTCCACCGCCCTTTGCACATGGACTCAAAGAGAAAGCTTTAGAAAATACTTCATAGAAGGATGTGTTTTTATTAAACCGCAAAGCTGGAAACAAAAGCAGAAAAGAAATAAAGACATGCATAGCCATAACCCTGTGAGTCAGAGGATGCTGCTCAAGGTAGTTTTTTGTCTAAATCTGAGTTAGAAATGATTATTCATGCTTTTATTTCTTCTCGCTTAGATTACTGTAACAGTCTTTTTCTTTGTTTGAGCAAAAAGGGTCTTGACCTCCAGTCAGTCTAGAATGCTGCAGCAAGGCTTTTAATAAAGACATGAAAAAGAGAGCACATTACACCAGTTTTACGCTCATTACACTGGCTTCCAGTGCATTTTAGAATTCATTTTAAAATCTTAGCTTTGAATCATGACGCTCCTGTCTATATTTCTGATTTCTTAGAATCTCACACTCACTCTTGCAGCCTGAGATCATCTAATCAAAGGCTGTTGGTTCAAGTAACGCGTAAAGTAAGGGATTACTATTGCAAAAAAGGTAATTAGATTACTGTTACTTTACCGTAATCACGCTGCGTTACTGCGTTACTAAAACTGATTTTTTTTGCCAGAGTGTCTCATGACAATGACGTAAGCGAGTGCGACGTTCGTGACAACAGCTGTGTGCAGATCAAAAATGGATACTATAACGAGTGCAGGAGAGAGTATGAGCATGCAGCGTTTAAAGCGTGGAAGTACTGACCTTACTTTGAGTTTGATTCTGTAAAAAGTGACAAAAACAACGAGTACGCTGCCACGTGGCAATTCACAGAGAATCTCCCAGATCCTTCCACTGACCACTGCGGCACACCTGCACCAGGGCAAACCTCCGCCTGCCCCACACCTGCTATACAGGTGAAAATAGAGCAACAGGACAGCTGAGTCTTTGATTTTATTTATTTTCTGCTGTGTTTTACGTTTACGTCTATTTGAAAGAGTGAGTGTAAACACAAAAAACTATTTTATTTTATGTGCTGGAATGTGCAGAAAATAGGTTTAAATGTTGAACAAATTTCTTCCAGTCAGAGAATGTTGCATATAATTTAATGTTTGCTTCATGCGTAAAGTTAAAAGATTAAAATGAATAAAACAAGTTTTAAAAAGAGACTTTTTCATTTGATTACATTTTATATGATGGATTATGCAGAAAAAGTAGAATTGGGCTGAAAGATCTATCACTTTATCACCTATTTAGGGGATAAATCATGTTTTAAAAATTAACTAAGTAACTAATTACTTTTGAAAATAAGTAATCAGTAATGTAACAGGATTACTTTTTTCGGGAAGTAATCAGTCATTAATTACTGATTACTTTTTCCAAGTAACTTGACCAACACTGGTTGGTTGTTCCCCGAAGTTTTAAAGTTTTAAAACCACAGGTGATAGATCTTTTAGAGCGGTGGCCCCCAGGTTGTGGAATTCTCTCCCTCCATCTCTACGTTGCCTGGATTGTATTTATTCTTTTAAACATCATCTTAAGACTCATTTACTTAGACTAGTTTTTAATGAGATTTGTGCTGTATGTTTGATTGTACTGTTTTATGTTTATCTGTTTTATATTATTGTGAAGCACTTTGTGGTTTTTATCCTGTGAAGAGTGCAATATAAATCTATAAAGTAAGGTAAGTTTAGACTTCAAGCAATATTGAAAGTGATTTTTTTGTTAATCACATCAAGGTAGACCTGGGAAGATTGCCTTCGCACCTTTATAATGGACATGTTATATATCTAATTTATTTCTGGATGTCAGACAAAACTTTACTATTATCGTTCGTGATGAACAATAATCCATATTTGAGTTTCTGGCTACTTGGGGCACTGAAAGAAGATATAAGCACAAGAATGCTGCATGCTGTAAAAAATACTGAAAAATCCTTAATGCAGCTTTATTACTACCATAATTATCATGCACATATACTGCTACACATTCTAAAATGTTAGCCTTAGTTCAAACGAGAGATAGGCATTTACTTAGAATGTTTTGCTTTTCTAGTGGGGTTAATTGTTATATATAGTACTGTGCAAAGGTTTTAGGCAGGTGTGAAAAATGCTGTAAACAAAGAATGCTTTCAGAAATATAAATGACTGTTTATTGGCCCCAAATGTATTCTGCAGCAGGACAATGACCCCAAACATACAGCCAAAGTCATTAAGAGCTATCTTTAGCATAAAAAAGAACAAGAAGTGCTGGAAGTGATGGTTTGGCCCCCACAGAGCCCTGATCTCAACATCATCAAGTGTGTCTGGGATTAAATGAAGAGACAGAAGGATGTGAAGAAGCCTACATCCACAGAAGATCTGTGGTTAGTTCTCCAAGACATTTGGAACAACCCAGCCGAGCTATTTCAAAAACTGTGTGCAAGTGTACCTAGAAGAATTGATGCTGTTTTGAAGGCATAGGGTGGTCACACCAAATACAGATCTGATTTGATAGATTTCTCTTTTGTTCATTCTCTGCATTTTGTTGATTGACAAAAATAAATGATTAAAACTTAAATTTTTGAAAGCATTCTTTCTTTATAGCATTTTTTCTATATACTTTAGTTCAGTATATATACAGGGTGGGCCATTTATATGGATACACCGTAATAAAATGGGAACGGTTGGGGATATTAAAGTCCTGTTTGTGGCACATTAGTATATGTGAGGGGGCGAACTCCTCAAGATGGGTGATGACCATGGTGGCCATTTAGAAGTCGGCCATCTTGGATACAACTTTTGTTTTTTCAATAGGAAGAGGGCCATGTGACACATCAAACTTAATGGTAATGTCACAAGAAAAACAATGGTGTGCTTGGTTTCAACGTAACTTTATTCTTTCATGAGTTATTTACAAGTTTCTGACCACTTATGTGAAATGTAAAATGTGTTCAATGTGCTGCCCATTGTGTTGGATTGTCAATGCAGCCCTCTTTTCCCTCTCTTCACACACTGATAGCAACACCGCAGGAAAAATGCCAGCACAGGCATCCAGTATCCGTAGTTTCAGGTGCTGCACATCTCGTATCTTCACACCATAGACAATTGCCTTCAGATAACCCAAAGATAAAAGTCTAAGGGGGTCAGATCGGGAGACCTTGGGGGCCATTCAACTGGCCCATGACGACCAATCCACTTTCCAGGAAACTGTTCAACTAGGAATGCTCGGACCTGGCACCCATAACGTGGTGGTGCACCATGTTTCTGGAAAAACTCAGGGAACGTGCCAGCTTAAGTGCATAAAGAGGGAAACACATCATCATGTAGCAATTTCAAATATCCAGTGGCCTTGAGGTTTCCATTGATGAAGAATGGACCCACTATCGTTGTACCCCATATACCACACCATCACTTTTTTTGTTCCAACAGTCTTGGAGGGATCCATCCAATGTGGGTTAGTGTCAGACCAATAGCGGTGGTTTTGTTTGTTAACTTCACCATTTACATAAAAGTTTGCCTCATCACTGAACAAAATCTTCTGCGTGAACTGAGGGTCCTGTTTCAATTTTTGTTTTGCCCATTCTGCAAATTCTGTGCGCCGATCTGGGTCATCCTCGTTGAGATGCTGCAGTAGCTGGAGTTTGTAAGGGTGCCATTTGTGAGTAGCTAATATCCGCCGAAGGGATGTTCGACTAATGCCACTCTCCAGTGACATGCGGCGAGTGCTACGGTGTGGGCTCTTGCTGAATGAAGCTAGGACAACCACTGACGTTTCTTCATTAGTGACAGTTTTCTTGCGTCCACATTTTGGCAAATTCAACACTGAACCAGTTTCACGAAACTTAGCAAGCAGTTTGCTAACTGTAGCATGGGAGATGGGTGGTCTCGTAGGGTGTCTTGCATTGAAATCTGCTGCAATGACCCGGTTACTGATATCAGATATCAACACAATTTCAATCCGCTCCTCACGTGTTAACCTCTTCGACATGTCAATGGCTGTGAACAAAGAGAAACTTGTAAATAACTCATGAAAGAATAAAGTTACGTTGAAACCAAGCACACCATTGTTTTTCTTGTGACATTACCAATAAGTTTGATGTGTCACATGGCCCTCTTCCAATTGAAAAAAGTTGTATCCAAGATGGCCGACTTCTAAATGGCCACCATGGTCACCACCCATCTGGAGGAGTTCCCCTCACATATACTAATGTGCCACAAACAGGACTTTAATATCACCAACCATTCCCATTTTATTACGGTGTATCCATAAAAATGGCACACCCTGTATGTATGTATATATGTATATATATATATATATATATATATATATATATATATATATATATATATGTGTGTGTGTGTGTGTGTGTGTGTGTGTGTTTGTTGAAAATGAAGTGTTTATTGTCCCTTCTGCCAGTTTACATTTTTTTGCATACTTAAGTTTCAATTTGTATGATCTTTTCTACATCCAACATTTATATGCCCTTTATTTATTTATATAGGTTTTTTGGGGGGAAATAATTACAAGGTTGTTGCAGAAGTCAAAAACCCATGAACCAACATGATACACTTGCTGTTACAGGATCAAGCAAACACCAGCAAACAAAAATTGCTTCAGAAGCACACTTTAATAGAAGTTGAATAGAACACAGCAGAAATAGAAAAAACAAACTAACAGAAACAACACAAAAGCTCACAAAAAAGCGCAAAACACTACAGAAGTGTTTTTGGGGACACACTAATGGCTAAACAGCTGTGGAAATGACAGCTAATAGCATACATTGTGGCGGACCACCAGGTGGCTCCACTCACACCCAAGTTAAAGGGAAGTGCTGGGGTGGAGATTTTGGCGCTAACTATATGTGATGTTCTGAGAGTCAGTTAATAAAGTTGGAGTGACTGAGACACTGAGACCTCTCCTGTCGTTATTACATACCTCCACATTGGCGACCCCTGTAGCGAACATGCTAAGGCTCGACGACGAAGCCAGCTCCGGCCTGGAGGCATCGGCTGCCGCCGGACTTTCACCTCCGCCGATGGCTGCGTTTGCTGTGGCGCTTAAATTGACGGATTTTTGGCTTCACGATCCTCCTTCATGGTTCGTGCACGTAGAAGCTCAGTTTGCTCTTCGTGGAGTGTCAGCCGACGATACTAAATACCACCATGTGGTGGCCTCACTTGACCCGCTGTCAACCCGCCGAGTGATGACTCTCCTCCGGGACCCCCCAGCCCAAGGCAAGTACACCGCCCTGAAGGCGCTGCTGCTGCGGCGTTACTCCCTCTCTGATGCTGAGCGGGCCGAGAAACTCCTTTCCCTCGCGGGCCTGGGCGACGGCACCGCTCTCGAGCTCATGGAGAGCATGCTGTCCTTGCTGGGCGCGGATGACGGAGGATTTCTCTTCACCCACCTCTTTCTCCGACAGCTGCCGGCTCCAGTGCGCGCTGGCCTTGCCAACTCCCCGCTATTGGCCACGAAGGATTACCGCTCCCTTGCGGAAGAGGCGGATCGCATTCTCCTGGCTACCAGGAGATTGTTCAGGACTCACCAGCGTTTTCCCCCGCCCCCTCACCGATGCTCCAGGGGCCCTCCGACTCGTCCACGGTAGCCGGAATCGCTGCACAGCGGCACCGCGGAAAAGGGCTTTGCTTTTATCACCAGCATTTTGGAGTGAAGGCACGGCGCTGTCTCCCGCCTTGCAGTTTCCAGACCCAGGGAAACGGGCATGTCAGCACTCTGTAGCAGCCGCGACCGTTGGCAATAAGGAAAGGCTGCTTTTCTTAGAGGACTCACGATCGGGGAGGCGTTTCCTGGTGGACTCCGGCTCACAGAAGAGCCTTCTTCCCCCGGCTGGCTCGGACAGGCTAGCTGAGGGCTGCGGGCCATTGCTAACAGCGGCTAATGGCTAACCAGATCGATTTGGTACGGGGGATATCACCAGGTTCCCGTGCGCGCGGAGGATGTCCCCAAAACCGCCGTAATTACACCTTTTGGCCTTTTCGAGTTTCTGCGCATGCCGTTTGGCCTGAAAGGTGCCGCCCAAACCTTCCAGCGGTTGATGGACTCGGTCTTGCGCGGGCTGCCCTTTGTTTTTGTATATCTTGATGATATACTGGTGGCCCTCCGCGTGCCTGGAGAATTCTTGCCCGAGAACCCTCCCCCCTGCTTCGATCCATCTGTGCTACCTCTCAACCCGCTTTTGCACTCGCTCCGGGTTCCTGGTCCGGTGCACCATTGCGTGCCTGACACTTTTGTTCCAAAGACTTTAGAGACTGCTAAGTTTGTTTTTGTCAGGCACGATGCCCACAGGACACCGCTGCGGCCGCTGTATGACGCCCCATTCAGGGTTATCGAACCGGGCCAGAAACATTTTGTTTTGGATTTTGGGGGTCGAAGGGAGACTGTGTGTGTTGACAGACTTAAACCTGCACATGTTCTTCCGGACAGTAATGTAATGCCGGCCCAGGCCCCTCGCCGTGGCCGCCCTCCTTCGATGGGGTTGACAGACTCTGGTTTTCCCCCCAGGACTACCCCGGACCACCGGCGTTTGAGCCTTCTTCTGCCTTTCCTGCTCGCCTTCACCAGCCTCGTTCACAGGATGGACCTTCCTCTTCCTGTTCTCTCCCTCCCAGGTTCAGTCGTTCGGGCCGTTTGCTTAGGCCCAGGGTCCTGGACTGAATAAAGACCTAACTGTGCATTCGGGGGGGGGGGGGGGGGGGGTATGTGTGGCGGACCACCAGGTGGCTCCACTCACACCCAAGTTGAAGGGAAGTGCTGGGGTGGAGATTTTGGCGCTAACTACATGTGATGTTCTGAGAGTCAGTTAATAAAGTTGGAGTGACTGAGACACTGAGACCTTTCCTGTCATTATTACATACCTCCACAACATGTACTTACAGTATTTTACGAATCGTGTGATTAAAACACACACTACCTGAATCTTTTTGTCCTTCACAACACTGATGAATCCTTTGCTTATTTTAAGTGTGTCTCATTGTAGTGTTTTGAATGTTTTGGTTTCTGTCACTTCATGCTCATGTCTTCCCATGCTCATGATATCATATTGGAGAGAATTGGTCAATGTAAAACAGATTTCAGCAACATAGACGTGAAAGTGGTTAGCCAGTGTCTCTTGACTACTTTCACATCTATGTTCTGGATTTGCTCTGAATTGGGCCTTCACTAACCTGAGGTCTAGACTGTCAGTTGCTTTTAGCTGATCTTAACTTGAGGACGCAGTCACTTGTTCCAGTTCCTCTGTGTCGTATATTCCAGTATCTGAAATGGGAGTTTTATAGTGGTACTGACATGCTCTCATCCGACCTGGGTATTGGGGTGAAAGACCAATCTAATGTGTCTCTATAAAATAGACTAATGTTCTGTTTTACATGTGTTATGTATTAAATAACTAATGAAAAAAACTGTGATGACAATGATGAATTTGTTTTTCAAGCATGTCCCTGAGAACAGGGACATGCTTGCATGCAAGCATGCATGCTTCATTCCTTGTCTGTGGCTGCTTTTTTCTCATCTGTCTTTGGAGGACAAACATGGCTGTAAAAACAAGCAATAGAATTTAAAGTTTAAGAGAAAATAAACAATAAAAGTGCACTCTTTGAAAAAAAGGATGATGTTGTGTTGCTGCAGATAGCAGCAGACAACATCCATTTTTTTATTTGGCAGCACCTGACATGGCTGATCTTAAGTGACATTGTTTTACTTTTACAGGATTTCAGTCTTTGTGAAAACTGTTGTGAAAACAGTTTCTGTGTTCTTTATGATTCCCCTTGCAAATTACTCATTGCAAACATTGAATCAGAAGAAAAGCTTTCTCGCAGTTAAAGAGGTCATGTGAGGAAAATCTTCCACGTCAAAACTGCAGGATGTCAGTAAGGAGAGCCTGCCTGCTCTTTGCTTACCTTTCTGCAGGATGAGATTTCCATGGCAGCTAATGATGTGCACACCCGGTGTGTCTCATGCTATCCTAATAGCATTACCAAGGGGATTGGACTGCAGGACATAATGTGTTTGGACAGGTATGTCAACATGATCACCTCTCAGCTAATAAGATTTGAGAAATCAGTGGGAGGAAATGCACAGGCCCATTTAGTATGTGGGGATTTCACAAGGAAATCTCCTACATTGCACATATATTTTCATTATGCGTCTATGTGGATTAATGAAATGATTTAAAGCAGAAAGCTGGCAGTTTATTCACATTTTGTTCTGCTATTCCACAAAAACAAGATCATAAAAAAAGTATTGCCAGTATCCACAGCCTGCTTTTATCCTCTGTGCTGAAGAGGTCCATTGTTGTTACAAAACTATTAATAAAACATCCGTGAGTCATAGCAGTGAATAGACTGCCATGTTCCTTCATTACCACAACACTGTAACCTACCACTGTTCATTTTTTATAAATATATATTTATTTTAAATGGTACAATACATTACCAGTACCTTAAAAATCCATTGTCCACAAGCAGGTGTGATAATATTAAAATACAGAAAAAAAATTAAAGGTAATGTAAAATTAAACATCATGGCTCTCGTCACTAAGTATTTAAGTCAATACCTTATATAATATCAAATATGCAATTGAAAATTTATTTTTAAATATTTTTAAGTGATTAAAATCGTGTCCAGAGTTTTTGTCAACACCGTCACATTTTTTTAAAAGTACAAAAAAATCAGGAATTATTGTGGGTAGCTTACACTCTGAGAACCCCTTTACCACTTCCTGTTTGATACACATGCCATGAGGTCACTGCTGTGATAGTTTGTTTGTTTTTATTTCATTTATTGCACACCTTTCTGATAAAACTCTGTGTCACAACCATAGTGCGTCAACACCAAAGTCGATGTAATCCAAGATTTAATTAGTTTTTTTGTAAAAACAGCCTCATTTAGGTAGACTGTAGAAGCCATAAGCAAATGATGAAAAACAAGATGGCTTCTGTCAGGTAAACATGTGTTATGAGAGAAAGTCGGGTATTTTGTCAACACCATGAGGATTTTTGTCTGACGGTGTTGACCCTTTTTCTAATGGTGTTGACAAATGTCACAAAAGTGTGCTATTCACCATTTATATTAAGTTATTTTTTTTTACTAATATTTGACACTTCTTGTGTATTTTACTGATATTTCTGCTTCACAGATGTGTCAAATATTATCAAATTTGCCTTATCTTGAATCTCATTGTTTATGTATACATTATTAATCCTGTAGGAAAATGCTTAGTCCTCTGCATTTAACCCATTCACTCACTCAGTGATGCAGTGGGCAGCTACCAATCCAGGATAGCCTCTGTTCGTTGGATTTGAACGATCATGTCAAGGGTGTAGATTTGGTTTTGGCATTGGGACGGATGATTCAACCACAGAACCCTGCCCTGTCCCCCTGTCCCCCCCCCCCCCCCCCCCCCCCCCTTATGTCTTTGCTTCTTGATAAAAGGAGAACTATACTTGCCTACATATGCTATTCTACATGCTTTTAAACCATTTAAAATTACAATTCATAGTTTTATTTGTGAAATATATAATGTTAAATTACTATTAAACAAATGACTAAGTATTTTAGGCTTTAGTTTACATCAGCGATATTCCATATAAATCAGGTATCATACAAAAATAAAAATAGCTTCAGATAGAGTCATGACAATAAAATAATATGACTTTAAGGACTTAACAACATTAGTTCAGTTATAGTACACCAACATCTCTTATACATTAGCACTAAGGCAACACTGAATGACCTAGTGGTTTTTGTCCATAAAACAACTCATCTAAGATTACCACAAAGTAAAAGATCTCTCAGCAAAATTATGCAACATTTTAGGCACTATTGCCCCGATCAAATCAGTGAGCTGGGATTTTTCATTCTAAACATGAACTACTGTTACAGCAACAGACATGGACTACTGGTGTCCCACACAACAACTCAATGTCCACTATGTGAAGGAGCCAAACACATGCCTTCTCCTCTCGTTAACTGAGATAAACTGCTGGCATATTTGTTTTACATCTATACTGTCCAGTCTGTCCTGGTTGACATACAGCAGCATTGTTTAATCTCATTTGAGTCATTGTTGACCTTAGCCATGTTTTTAGTCTTCTGAGAGCACTGAAGCTTCTTTCAGCCTCAGTACATGCGTTTTATCCTCAGATTAAAATTATTATTCTGTGCTTGATGTGCCTCACCTTTGGCCCTGGCTCTTCCCCTCTGACTGCACTAGGACATATTGCCACCTAATAAAATAACACATGGATTCGTGCCATATAAAAAGTGAGACATGTCAATTCAGATTCTTTGTCAAATATACACTAATGAATCAATTTACATCAGCAGCCTGACAACTGTCATGATAATAAATACTAGTTAATCTATAGCACCAAATCATCAGTCAGTCACCTGTGACCTCGCCTCTTCACCTCTGTCCGAGCTACAACATGGCAGAGCTGCCTCTGTCACCTGATGAATAACAGTGAGACATTCCAAATACATGCAGTCACACATGTGCTTCAAATAGTCATGAACCATCAAGTCATCATCCAATTTCACCTGTGATCTTGTGTCACCATTGCTCTCTGAGCTTTGTGTTGGTTCTTCTGTCCCCTGACAAATAGGACATACATGACAATAAGAATAAAATGTGGAGCTGCTTCAGTGTTTCTGTCAATTTGTGCAGATCTTGACTCATCAGTAATGTTTGCAGGGTGAGTGCATTTTTAAAACAATTTGTGCAAACTGCACTACAAGTTGGAATATTTACAAAATCATGACTACCTCATGACATTTTGTCTCAAAGATTAACCCTATGAATATGTCAGTGCCATTAGGATGAAATTATTGTGTCACCAACATTTTAACGTTAGACGTATAATTTTAACAGCCTCTGTAAACTAATATCCTGGCTCGCTCGAGGCTGCCGTTTTCTCTGATAGTTTCAATCAAAATTAGAAATGCTGTTCTGAGACTGAGAGAACTAATAATGCTGCCTGTTGTGCAGTTAGTTTCCAAAACACGTTATTCATGTTTACAATTTTAGACTGATGTGGGCCAAAGCCTAGCATAGCCTGTAACGTTATTATGACGGACACATTTTATGAGTGAACTTGACTTTAAGTAACTTACAGATTTCTTTGAAAAATACTTATATCCAGGTTCTTCCTTTTTGCTGCCGTCCTCCTCTCCTCCTGGCAGCGCAGGCTTGCCGCTGATGAAACTAAACAGAGCTCAGTGAAAGGCACAGCCAATCACATTGGCCATATTTGTCACATGAGGTAGGACTCCAGTAGAGAACGTAATTTAACCCTTTCTGCACTGCTGGGTGAATGAGAAGTTGACAGATCGTTTTTTTCTTTCTATCGAGTTTGGGGTTTTTTTACTCGAAGAGATCAAAGTATTGGTGGGGACAATTCAATAATCGCTGGATATTGGTGGGGACATGTCCCTTCCGTCCATGCCAAATCTACGCCCTTGGATCATGTGGCATCTACTGAGCTAGCTGTGCCCCGAGAGCTGTTCTTTAAGTGATGATGTATGAATCCTGCTTCCGGGACCAAACTACTCTGTGTTTATTAAGCCTGTTGTGCTGTTAAAAATTTTAATGCTTTTTATCTTGTTCTATTACATCTGAACAAGCCCCTAAAAACAGCCAGTGATCACTGTCAGCCTAACCATCGGGAACCCTCACGTTAACTTTTATCAAGTGGAAAAAAGTTAGCATTCATCCTCCAGCTTTACTGTGTTTATGTTATGCTAACACAGCTGTGTCGCTAGTGATCACGTAGCACATCACTATATACCAGCTAGCCCAACTTCAGTAACCTGACAATAGTCACTGCTATTTAGTTTTCTGTTTATGTTGGAAGTGGTAGCAGAGCTGGTGTATCATGTTCAGGTGGAAACAAGCAATCTAACTTCTAACTCTGTTAAATTTCATATATTCTGTTTTCATGGATGCCTGGATGTTACACCTGGTAGAGCAGCCACACTGATCATTTTATTAAAGATGAAAGAATTTAGACAGTTTGTAACTCTCAGTGATGCCGCAGAGTTCCTTTGACTTTGGGATCTGCAGCGGAGTTTGGACCTGGAAATGGCTGATGACATCAAACTTAATGGCCGGATAGCATTTCTATTGCTTAATGCATAATTGTGTTGTGAATATTCATCCTTAATCTGTGAAAAAGCACAAGGTTCAGAAAAATTATAGTAATTACAAAATGGTACATTTCAGGCTAGAATAGCAAAGGGGAACCTGTCAGGAACGAAAGAGAAGGAACAGGGATGATCAAAAAAGAAAGAGAGAAAAAATTAACAGCCAGCCTGAGTTGAAGAAAGAGTTTCTCAAGAAAGGGAAAGATGGAGAAATCGAGTGAAAGAGGGAAAAATAAAGAACACCAGTGATCTGAAAGAAAGAGAAAAAAGTCAGAAGAGAAGGTTTTGGAAACAAGCACAGAGAGTCAAAAGGAGAGAAAGTCCAGCAGGGTCTAAACACACAACCACAGAGAACTTTCGGAATCAAGGAGCAGTAGGCGGCTACTTGCTGGTGAACTATTAAGATGTAGAACGTGACATGTGCAAAAACAGAATTCTTATGATGTGTCTTGTGATATTACAAAGGTTGTTAAGGTTTAATTGTCATTTTGAAAGAAATAATATCTTGTTTTCTACTAGTGTGTCACCACCGTCAGCACCTTGTCAACTCCATAATATGGAGTTTTTGTTTATTTTTCTCTTTTGGAGAACCATATATTTTCCTCCCTCATGATCTTCCAATAAAAATACGTAATTTTCTCAATAAATGTGTAATTTGCATGCTGCTTAATATGACTGTTTCTTATATAGATTAAATACAAGCTTCTGAAAATATGTATGACTGTAACTCTAATAATAAAAAGCCAAAACAATCTTACTTTTAAATGTGGTATAATTACTTGAAAATATATGTGCATAAACAACAGAATAGAGAAGCTGCTAATAGTCAAAATAGCTGAAACAACTGAATTTAAAATATATATTTTTGCATTTCTTTGTGTCTGACGGTGTTGACAAAAACTTCGCACTTCTCCAGCAAAAACATAAATTATTAAAAAATGTTACACTTGGGAGATTGTACCAAAACATGGTGAGACAGCCAAAACTTTGTGTAACAATTATGTGTAAATATGTTTTTGAAAAATCAAAAAATATATTTTAGAAAATTAAAACCTGTTTTGTCCCTAATCTCAGGAATCACTGAGGGGTTGTCGCAGCAGTCTATCAATTTCTGCACAGTCGATTCAGTCACAATTCAGTAACCAACAGAATTTTGACAAATTAGTTAGAGAAAGAAGGACACTGTGAAAAAAAGAGAGCCTGTGCTTTAACAATGGCCTTGTTTGGAGTAGTGGCTGCTACCTCCGTGCAGAGGTATATATGGACACAGAGTCGGAACCAAGAGTGGTGGGATTGGGATGTGAGAGGCTTCACTGACTGTCCATTGACTTGCTCCGTCTCTGGCGCTGATAATTGGCATCTGTCTTGTGTCAGTGACGTAGAAGACGGCTATAAAGCGACATGACCATTCAAACAGGAGTTCTAAAACATCAGATATGTATCGGATTTACTACCACATATGAAAGTCACCTAGGTCGGATTTGAAAATATCGGATTTGTG
Source organism: Neolamprologus brichardi (assembly GCF_056152115.1). Taxonomy (NCBI): domain Eukaryota; kingdom Metazoa; phylum Chordata; class Actinopteri; order Cichliformes; family Cichlidae; genus Neolamprologus; species Neolamprologus brichardi. The sequence continues at coordinate 28,142,543 of NC_142124.1, read as the reverse complement.
CTGTTCACACTGTCATACCATGATCGGATATGGGTCGCATAGGGTCAAAAAAGTCGGATTTGATGCGCTTTCGCCTGCAGTGCCTTAGACTTGGAATACACCGATTATCCACTGGTGCATCCGTCCATGCAATTCATATTCACTGCTTTATTCATGACTTCTATGTTTTATTATTCTAACAATTCAGTGCTTCATTATGTCTGATGCTTTTATCCATCATCAGACACGTGTACCAGCCTAAACTGTATGTGGCTTTAGTGCTAAGCAGTGGTTTGTATCATATCTATCTAACAGACTCCAATTTGTGCATGTAAATGGAGAGTCCTCTTCACACACTAAGGTTAATTATGGAGTTCCACAGGGTTCAGTGCTAGGACCAATTCTGTTTACATCATACATGCAGTATCATCAGAAGACATAGCATACATTTTCACAGCTTTGCAGATGACACCCAGCTCTATCTGTCCATGAAGCCAGAAAACACACACCAATTAGTTAAACTGCAGGAATGTCTTAAAGACGCAGAGACCTAGATGACCTTGAATTTTCTGCTTCTAAATTCAAATAAAACTGAGGTTATTGTACAGAAAATCGTTTAAACATGGTATATAACCAGATACTTAGTCTGGATGGCATTACCTTGGCCTCCAGTAACACTGTGATGACCCTAGGAGTCATTCTCCCTGTTGAAAGGGAGTTTCTCCTTTCCAATGTTGCCAAAGTGCTTGCTCATAGGGGGTCATATGATTGTTGGGTTTTTCTCTGTATGTATTATTGTCTACCTTGCAATATAAAGCCCCTTGAGGCCCCTTGAGGCGACTGTTGTTGTGATTTGGCGCTGTATAAATAAAATAAAATTGAATTGAATTAAACATGTTACGTGGTAAAAAAACATCATACTCGAGTCACCCTGAGAGTGGCGCAAAAAGTGAATCAGTCCACAGAGACTTCCATGTCAAAGTGCCAAAATGCATCTTGCAGTTGAACCTTTCACACACTTTTGACATCAAAAAAACAAGACGGTGATGGTCAAAACCCTCATGTTGAGACTTTGGAATAGGGAGTCCAGAAACCAGTGGTGATGTGTAATGGTTGCTACTTATCTTTTATATACAGTCTGTGCTGTAGACTCTTGCAGTTTTTACTTTCTTCTTGGATTAAAGAACATATGTCATAGTCCCTGTGTCTATCCGGCCGGCTCACTCCTGGCCATGTTGTTATTGTTTTCCTCTCTCTCTTTTTCTCGCTCTCTCCTCATTCTCCTGTCTGCCTGGGTGGGGCATATTATGGACTCGTGTCATCGGCCCACGCACCTGGCCTGATTATCCACCTGCTGTTGCTCATTGACCCAGTTTTCCTGCCACTACTTAAGGCAGTGGCTCAGAGATTCTCATCCCTGGATTGTTGAGCTATCTGAGTTTGTGTTTCTGGCATATTCCTAGTTCTCCTCCTTGTGTTTGCTTACTATTTTTTTGACCTAGTGTCTCCTGTACATAGATTCCCTGGACCTGTCCCTTAACCTTCCTGGATACCTGTTTGCATGAGTAGTTTGGAGTGTGACGGAGCGTGAGTGGCTGAAGAGGACCAAGAATGTGGACTGTTTCCCCCTCTTCCTTCACTGGGGCCCTGGACCCTTTGCCCTGCACCTTGCATAAATATTGCACTGTGGACTGAAAATATATTTGTGAACTCTCTTTCAAAAGTCCGAGTCTGCACCAGGATCCGCTCCGGACTCTTAAGTTAACTTTAAACACAAAATTAACTTTAAACATAACTTTAGATCATCTCATTACCATTCTTGAGTGTAACATTTTCCAAACTAATGTGTTACTGGTTTCATGTTAAGACCCAAGGAGTGTTCCATTTTAAAACAGAACCTTTTAAATTAGACAGAAACAGTAACAAACTAAATGGAGGTAGCACACGCAAACTTGAATATAGATTTTAACCATGATTTGAGATCATGCCCCAGTTTGAATTTCAATTTCAATGCTAATTTCCAAACCATCTGAAGCTGACAAAACAAGCATATCATTTACAGTTATTCACAGGCTATGACGTTGCCAATAAATGCTTCACCTGTCAGCCTGCCCAGGGCGTGCCCAAATGATGAAGTTACAGAAACCTGATAGGACCTAGAGTCAGGTTCATTTTATGAGAGAGAAGACAAAGTGCATTTTCTTAAATCTATTAAGCAGTTAAAGGTTCAAGTTAAAAACGAACAAAAGAGCACCACGCCCAGGCAGTAAACACTTTTATTGCAGGTCACAGAAACAGAATGTTAACATGATTAGTTGCAACAGCTGAGGGTGGTCTTAGGTCCGATATCTGGCTCGTGTTTCATCTTATGCACCTTCTTGACATCCTCCTGTAGTTGATGACTCTTCCCTCTTCACCATGGCAACCATCTGTAGGTTGGTGTCCGGCCTGCAGAGGTAGAGAAGGGGGGAAATAGAGGAATCCCTAACACCAGAATTTTTTATATCCCTGTTTTTCTCTTGCAGAGTCAGCCTTAACCTCCTGGGACCCGAACTCTTCCACAGCATGCATTTTTAATTTCTCTTTGATATTTGGGCATATTGGGGCCCGATGAATGTAAAAACAAAGAATTACCAGATTATTATTATTTTTTTACCCTATTTTTGTTTTTAAGAAAAATAAGAGCCACATATGAGGATATTCGTTTAAAATTTTGATAGAACAGTAGCAGTATAATGTCCTCGTAAGTAGATATCAGGCCCTTGTAGAACAAAATTGAGTATTTTGGTCTAAATAACCCAAAATGTGATGTCCACATATGTGGATGCCAGGTCCTAGGACAGGGGTGTCAAACTCAAATACACAGTGGGCCAAAATTCAAAACTGGAACAAGGTCGCGGGCTAACATTAATATTTATTGAAAAAGAAATCTTCCTCCAGATTTAAGAATAAATCTCTTCTTATGGACTCAAACAAGTTTTGCTGAAAAACTGAATATGGAACAAGCAAAGCTTAATACTAAACAATATATATATTAGCTGTATAATACCAGTAGGCCAGCTCTAATAATAATTTGGTATGGCTTCGCAGGCCAAATGTAATTAGGCTGCGGGCCAAATTTGGCCCGCGGGCCAGAGTTTGACGCCTATGTCTTAGGAGGTTAAAGTTTTGCACCTTCTGGTGCCATCACCAGTCTAGGCAGACCATCCCCCTCAAATTCCTCAGAGAAGCGGCTTCTCCCTGTTCATATCTGTTAGTGGCTGAGTGTAACAGTCTGAACCCAAAACTATTCTACAATACTTATTTGTGTGCAATAAGGATAAAAAAAATTACGAGTTATATAGCCTTAAAGATAAAAATTAATTCTAGCGACGTTGTTTTTAAATGATCAAACTTTTTTTTCTCCTTTGTCCGATAATTGGACACAACACACAGACATGTGTACATAGATATAAAAATAATATTTCCAAATGGTGAGCACTGTACCTTACTGGAAAAAATTAATAGTAACCAACACAAAACAGGTTAGTGTCTGATATTAATGCAAAATGAAGCAGCCAGGGCTTTTCAACGTATTTTATAAAGATAAAACTATGCTTTTGCACCACAGATGAGCTATCATTCAAAACTGCTTTCTTTCTCCACAAAACTTTGCATGCTTTACTTTGTAACTCACCTTGAGAGTGTCTTCTTGTAAACACAGCTACAGCTCTACAGTAGACTAATTAGAGCAGTCTTTGAATGAAATTAAGGTATTTCCTCCTCAGATACTTCTATCGTGAGCATGCCCATTAGAGGTAATTGGATTATTTCTACCCTGTTTATCTCTTAATTCTCCACATCTGTAGTTTGAGGAGGTTGGGGTAGCCTGGAAAAAGGAGAAGCACCAGGGGAGCATTCCCACAGTGGGATTTCATCCCTTCCCGTCGGTCTCCAGGGGACGAAGCCTGAACATGTGATATTAGAACCTAGACGAGGGAAGACAAGGGCTTATCCATCCTCCATTACACACCGCAAAGGAGGGACAACTTCATGCTTTAATGTGACTGTTTGATCCTTGACGGTACCAGACACGATTACCTTCCAATCTAACCAGAAATTTTAATTTGTGGCAGCAGATGAATACACAGTACAAGCCCATTGATTTTTCTCAGAATTACATCAATGTGACAAGCTAAAAGTGGAAAAGAAAATCTGTCATTTTATTTTTTTCTTTCTGATGCATATTTTTAGGCGGCAGACCTGATGGAAGAGAAAATTACCTTTCTCTTTCTTCTCTTTTCCTCATGAGTTGGATTTTTGTGTACCTACGGCTTCACAAGAGTGAAAAGTAAACCCCTCGAACCATGTAATCTGGCCACGCTACCTGACTTTCTTTCCCACTGCGGAGAAAACTGTGAAGCAAGACCTTGGCTTGCAAATAAATTTCTCTGCAAAAAAAGGATCAGTGCACTCCGCAAGAGTGACATTCACCTCTCCTTCTTCTTTGCCTCCGCACTATTTGATTTCAATACTGCTTATACATTCTTTGTCTCTCATTAGTTGAAATTTTCTCCAGAGCTTCAATGCCGCTGATTAATTATGCATTGTGCGACCTACATTTTTTTTTCTTGCTGGGATTGTTTCTTTCTATTTGAAGCCTGCAAAAATAATTATACTCTAAAATCTGTTCTTACATTAAAATCAATCCTGGGTGTTATGTGCTGAGAGACTGCAGCAGCAGCTGCAGCAGCAGGAGCAGCACTGCCAGAAGGAAAAAACGAGCTTCCAGGCTCGCTGCAAATTCCCTACACAACTTACACACAACAGGACTTTTTACACAACCGTGACATAAACAGTAGTCAGTCTGCCACCCTCTCCAAACCCCCCTTTACCCCACCGTCGCTGCCTCTTCCTTCCATAAAATTCATTATTTAGCTTGATGTCATTGTCACTTCTGTGCACATCACAGTCTGCTCCGTTGACCTTTTTCTGACAGATATAAGGCTGTGCGACTTCTGTGTGCTGTTGCTGATCTGCCCATTTATAATAGTGAAATAAAGGAGATTGCAAGGTTATACACATTTCAAGAGCAACAAAGAAGCGTGGGAGAGGCTGCTTACATCTGCTACATACTTGCTTGCTTGCTTTCAACCTTGGCAGACCTTGAAGTGCTATGCCTGCATGACTGGCAGCTAGAAAATAGTCTTTGGTTTGGGATGACAATCTCAAAGGGATGTGGAAGTGGGTGGCATTTGTTCTCCAAGATACTTTTTTTGCATAGCAATGTAAAGCCTTGAGTGTCGCAATAAAAGCGCAGGACACACATTGTTTCTTCAAGGGAAAATCGAATTCCATTTTTATGGAGTTTTTTAAATTTACGACAAGGAAAAATAAAGCGGTTCTTTTAAATAATGTCACAGTATGAGCACAGATTCACCAGGCACCTCAGTGAGAAAGCACTCAACCCTACGCTGTACAGCCATTCTCGCTTATTATGAATGGCATCTTCACCGCTTCACGAGTCAACTGATTGTATGAATTACAGTCTCTGGAGTAATAAAGTCATTTGCATTGCCCTGGTTTACACAGCTGAGAAGAGGGACATCTATTTTCTCCCTTTGTCTCTGTTGCAGCAGCGATCTGCCTAAGCATTTGCCAGGTCTGTCCTGCGGCGACCACATCTGGCCCCTTCCTCGCTCTGTGCTAATTTGGCACCTGTGTAAAGTTACTTTTAAAAATAACTTTAGATCATGTCATTATGATTCTTGGATGTGACATGTTCCAATCCAATGTGTTACTGTAATCACATTATATTTTTCACTGCTGGAGTAATATAACAGGTTAGTGTTCTAAATTCAGTAATTACAATACAGCTACAAACATGTCTGCATTTCTTCAATTATTTGCACACTGGGTGTCTAGCAAGGAAAAATAAGTCAAACGAACTTGCTTTTTCAGACTTGCACTACAATCAGTTGATTTCAGTTGGTGTGTGGGAGAACGAAAATGGCAGAGCAGTCTACAACTTTTCAGGTGTGTTGATATGGGGATTACTTTTAATTTTATTCTACAAAAAGATGACAAGCCAATGGTAAAGTGCAAACTGGATCCTGCATAGAACTTCAGCTCTTTGCAAACATGCAATGCAGTGCTAAGCTAGCCAAGAACCCAGAGTGATTGTAAAGCCGATTGCATGCTGACCCTAGCCAAGCAGCCAGAGCCAGCTCTTCAAGAGATAACAAACTGATGAGCAGTCAGGCTGCAGCCTTATTTTCTACCTGTTCATGTTTCTAAAGTTTAATCACTGTAGTGATAACTTTGAAGTCTCTTTGAAGTGTTTTTTTTTTGTTTTTTTTTAATCATTTTGTTGATACGTAAAAACTAAAAGAAAGATCATTTTTCTGTGAATAGGCCCATATAGAAAAGAAATAGTAAAAACTTACGAAAGACTTGCATAAGATGTGACCTACTTCATATAGTGAATCATATAAGGCTTATATGATTCACTCATGAAAGTGGCCACTTTCATATATTGTTTTAGTAAGTATCCAAAACATACAAGTTTCATTTATATAATTTTTTTTAAAGCATACACTCTTGTATGCTTTTCATACAAATTTCACACAAGACAGATACAAACTTTATAAGATTTATATATATCTTTTCCATATAGGGGATTTGTGTTGGTGTGTTGAACAGTAGGCTCAGGTTTATATTGTTAACTGTAAATTATATGACATTGTGTTTCAATTGTAGTTTGGTAAGAAATTACTTTCTTTGGTGAATAATTAAACAACGCACTGCATTACTTTTAAGAAGAGTAATGAGTAATGTGTTATACATTACTTTTCTTTTTGGAATAACGAAACCAAAACTAATGATTACTGCCATTTTAAAGTAATCTGTTACTCCAGAAAGTCACCTACTATCTAGTTAACTTTTGTGTTGCCAAAAATAAAAAACTTTTGCAATTAGCTTGTTAACTATAGAGTCAGGAGGTGTGGACTCTAGGGTTGTGCCAGTAGATGATAATATCAAAGTTAATAATGATAGGTTCTAATTTCCCCACTGATGTGTTATATTAATATTCTCTTTGTGCTGAGATTCAAAACAAATTACTTCTCCAAAGTCACAGTTTCATATTACACTTCCATATATAACCCTTCCATATATATAAACATGTCTGGTTGTGTTTATTGGGGGAAATCTGGGTTTTTCAAAGAATCGTTCTGTTTTAAAGTCAAGTTCATGTCTGGGCTTCTGCTCACAGTTTAACTGAAGTTAATGTGTGTGTGTGTGTGTGGAGTGACTACATGATTACATCATCATGAAGTGAGAGAAAACAGGAGGTTATGTCTGACTACCTGATTGGGCTTAATGTGACGGCATCTGCCGAGACACTGGTTTCTCTCATCTCCTTTGCTTTTTCCATCAGGCCTTTTTGTTGATGAAAACCTCATAGATAATTTGGGATCCTTCTGGGGAAAACCTGGTCTTATTAGGAGAGATGCCATCCACCCCACTTTAGATGGAACAGCTCTCAATTCCAGAAATCTGGCCAAATTTATTAAACCCCCCAAAATGTGACTATCCAGAGTTAGGATGAGGAAGCAGACTCTCTGCAGCTTCTGTCCTCCTGTCATCCCCATAGGCATTGTGTCTGCTCTTGTATCATCAAAAGACAAGCCCCAAAAAAAGTATACAAATTAACAAAGAAAGACTGATATAACACCTTCAACTTCACCTGAGAGTAAATCAATTAAATGTGGACCTCCTACTGATATTCCTTCTCCTCAAATACAAAATCTTGAATACTGAGGCAATATCTTAAAGACCTCATAGTATCTTATGAACACTTCACTCTCAGGCTACGTCCACACGTACCCGGGTATTTTTGAAAACGCAGATTTTTCTATGCGTTTGCGCCTTTCGTCCACACGTAAATGGCGTTTTCGGTCACTGAAAACAGAGATTGTTAAAAACTCCGGCCAGGGTGGATATTTTCAAAAACTCAGTTTTTGCGTTTACGTGTGGACGAGGTAAACGGAGAAAACGCAGTGTCAAAGGTGTGCGCATTTTTTGACGTCCCACTGTGAGCCACGTTATTGTTTCGGTGAAATTAATTTCTACAATGGCGGACGTAGACAAAATATTGTTACTGTTAATTGTACTCTCTGCAGTGTTTAAATGCTTACATATACACACACAGTTACTGTCCCTCCACACATACGACTCAGGCTACGTCCACACGTACACAGGTATTTTTGAAAACTGAGATTTTCCGTTTTCGTTTTAAAAAATTATGAAGGAAAATGCTGCTAGGAACATGCCAAAGCAACAGGTGGCAATATATACCTAACCGTGTAGAAATGTTGGCCAATCAGAAGTCTAGAAGCCTCGGTGGGAAATAGTAAACAAAGATGGGGCATAGAAGCAGAACAGACTCGTATGTGTGGAGGGACAGTAACTGTGTTTGTATATGTAAGCATTTAAACACTGCAGAGAACACAATTAACAGTATTGTAGAAATTCATTTCACCGAAACAATAACGTGGTGCACAGTGTGACGTCAAAAAAAGCGCACACCTTTGATGCTGCGTTTTCTCCGTTTTTCTCGTCCACATGTAAATGCAAAAACGGAGTTTTAGAAAATATCCACCCTGGCAGGCATTTTTAGAAATCTCCGTTTTCAGTGACCGAAAACGCCGTTTACGTGTGGACGAAAGGTGCAAATGCATAGAAAAATCTGCTTTTTCAAAAATACCCAGGTACGTGTGGATATAGCCTCAGTTCTGCTCCTGTGCGCCATCTTTGTTTACTCTTTCCCACCCAAGCTTATTGACTTCTGATTGGCCAACATTTCTACACGGATAGGAATATAGCGCCACCTGCTGCTTTGGCATGTTCCTAGCAGCGTTTTCCTCTGTTTTTGGCTTTTATGTGTGGACGGGATTTTTTTTATAAACCAAAACGGAAAATCTTCGTTTACAAAAATACATGTGTACGTGTGGACGTAGCCTCAGACTGCAGGCTTAATGGTGGAGTTTTCTCAGTCCCTGTCTGTACTTGTATTAGTTCTTTCCCCAATTAGTTTTTCTTCCATCCCCTCTTGTCAGGTCTCCTTATATTAAATCGTGTCCCTGTTTAGTTATTGTACTTCACTTCCTGCTTTATTTTGTCAGTTATTTGTTCCTTGTGCCTTGCTTTTAGTTTTACTTCCCCTTTCTTGTCTTCTGATTTAATTCAGCTGTGGTTTGTCCCAGGTGTCTCCACCCTGGGCTAATCACCTTTCTGTGTATGAATAGTTGCTGTCTCTGTTTTTAATGGACCAATGGACATTTATTTATTTATTTTTAAAATCAAGTTCTCCCTCATAAGTCCACATTTGGGTCCTTTTTCATACAATCCTTGATAGAAGGGTCTGACAACAACATAAACCAAGCAGACTCTGGGTTTGTTTTGGAAGAGCAGCTGAGGTGTATCAAGCTTCTCCCAGCAGCTGCCCCATCTCAACCTGAAGCTCCAGCGATGATGGTGGGCTGGCAATTTTTTCTCCATTCACATCACAATCCACGTGTTCCCATTACATTTAGCTAATTCTTCCCTCTTGGAGCAGCAACCCAGCACTCAAGCCACATCACCAGGAGTCAGCAAGAGAAGCCAAGGCTCACAGTGGTGGATTTATGAATGTGAGCCTGGAGTCACAATTACCTCAGCTTTCATCCTTCTTGCTGTCTGAGTGTCTTCTTGCAGTGCTGCCCAGCTTTCCAGCCGCTTCCCTGGCTAGGCTGTGGGCAGAGGACTATAAGCCTGTAGCTGTTGCTCTGGCTGGTCTCTCATCCAAAAGGATGAGCCTTTGTCTCTTTTTCCTAGCCAGAGCCAGCTTCTTTGCCCATGTTTGCTAAATCCTGTGGCTCTGAAAATATCTCCAGTGCTGGTAAATTGTAATAGTGAGTTGGCCAGTAATAAAATGGCACCATTAAGACTGAATTTTCTTTTTCTGAGGCTGATAGTATAGAAAATGAGTTTTTTTTTAAATGTTAAGCATCCTGAGTTAGAGCTACAGCTCCTAGAGCTCCAGCTATCAGAGGAGACTGCTCTGCTGAGCAGCCCCAGCTTTTAGAGCTACCTGAATATCCTGCACCACTGAGTGTCCTGGATATTCAAGACAGACAGAATTGGAACCTACAGAACCTGCGGAGGCCCAGGCAGTGGATCTTGTGCCGCCTAAGGCTGAACCAATGGACTGCACGTTTCTATCAAGTTCAAAGGTCTCGGCCTCATCTTGGCCAAGTGTCATTCCTCCAGAAGGGTTCCACCTCCTCTGTCATCAATAACCCTCAGCCAAACCAGAATTGCCCTATTGCCTCTGCTGACACTGGCCTCCAGGGGGTCTTCTTTGTCTCTGACGTTCATCATCTCATTCACCACTGCTGGCTGCATATTAGGTGGAAGGTGTCTCAGAACTTCGAATTGTTAAACTCTCTCTCTCTCTCCCATAATGTGTCTCTTGTCCTCTCTCTTTTTTCTGTCTTCTCTTTCCCTTTATTACAAAAAGGTTGGAACAGATGGACTCTGTTTACTGAACACTTTACACTTTTTACACAGAAAAAAACAAACTGGATGAGTTGGTTGAACTATAGGTCTTGAGTTTAAAAGTTAAACTCAGCCAGCAAATGTCGTGACTTAATGTTATAGCTGGTCAGCTGATATCCAGCCATTTAATGATTGGCTAAAGTCAGTATAATGTAAGTGTAAAATATGTCTGGAAGTGGAAAATGAACGCCAAGTAAGTGTGTTTCTCTTTCACCTGTGTGCTTTTGTTGTGGCACACATTTTTACGTTACACACAGTGGATAGCGCTGCCATAATGGTATGCTCCTCCGGTGCCTGGCAGTGATACAATCAGTCATTGCTAATGCAAAATGAGCTACATTTACCTCTGCAATTTCATTAAGTTTAGAATGACTAAAAGAATAACACTTTTTTTTTTTTTTTTTGCATTGAATGACATAGTGCAAAAATACACTAACAAAGTATAAGGTGGCATATATTTTTAGGTTTTCTGAGGTAGTGCTGGACCATAAAGCAGGGTGATATGACCAAAAATATTTATCACAATATACATTTGAAAATTTGTGATAACGATATAACTGACAATGTAATTGACACGAGACAAAATACTTTACAACTCCACAACTTTATTAGTGCAAAAAAACCCATCAATGTATTTTCAGTGTATAACAAGCAGCTGTTTTTTTTTATGTGCATTAAAGTTATATAAAAATTTAACAGTGCAAATGCAAATTCCTTGCAGACAGTTTGACCAAAAGGCATTAAACAAATAAACAGTGACAAGTAGGAACCAAAATTACACTGGACAAAGAGTTGTACTATAATACATAACTCAAATGTTCTTGTACACATTATAAAAGTTATTTAAAATCATGTTTTACATTAAGCTGTTGGCTGCTAATCAAGGTTGCAGGGGGACAGTTTAATAATAAACACAAATGAATATTCTAATGTACTCAGTTAAAATGATAAAGGTGTACTAACGAAGGGTGCAGCAACTAAAAAACTGATTTCTTGAATTGAAAAACAAATACATTAGTTATTAGTTTCAACAAAGAGCACTCTAATGTCAAATGTCAGCACCCAGAGCTGACATTTGGCTACCGTGAGCCTTCGCCACCCAGCCTCTCTCACCTTACCACCTGATAAAATCCCATTAGCCATAAAAACACTTGCTAAACAATGTGAAACCTAATCCTGAGTTCATCTGCGGCTTTCGCTGCATTTTTTCTCCATTTCTCGCTCCTGAAATGGGTTTCACAGATGGAGAGTGCCAAGGTGCATCACTAACTGTCTTTGAGTTTTAAGTCTGCAGTGATTCAGTGTCGGCAATGGAGTAAACGTATATCCGGAGGCACAGGTGAGCCAGACAATGAGAACTGTCAGCATGTCCAGTTTGATATATAGTGTTTGCCGGTGTGAATGAAATGTATAATTCCAGCTACGTATTAAGATGGGCAGACTCCATGCTTCCTGTAAATGAGATGCTCTCACACGGACATATATTTATCTGCGTTTTATGGCACACAAGTGCATTTGGAAGTTCTAATGAAGAAATCCTTTCACAAGATGCTTCTAGATGTTGTAGAGAAATCGCCCTGCTTCATGTTTATTAATTATAGGGATATATCCCCAAGCTGGGAGGGGGGAAAATACAATTTGCTGCACCACAGGACAAGAAATTCATCCTTGGGTGCTGTGGGTTCAGGCTTGTTTGTGGATTCAATGTGTGTATTCCATTTTTTTTTTCTACAGAGAGAAAAAACTGGGAGGGAGGAGGATCTGAGATTCAATTTACGGGCAAGATGGAAAGCCAACACAGATGTCAGGAGTGAAAAATAGTTTCAGTTGACAAGTGAAAGAAGTTTGGCAGATGTGTTTCTGTCCTTGGCACTGTGTTACAGCTGACGAGCATGGCTGTCGGCTGCTGACATCCTGCGAACTTATTTACAGGTTTTTTCTTTTCTAACTTGAAAATCCTACAATACAACAGGTTGGAAAGACAAGAGGCATAACTGATGTGTAGTGGGTGTACAATTTATTTCACAGTCATCGTGATCAAAAGCAGCCGGTGCCATGTTGCTTCTCACTGCACTGTAAGACGACAAGTGTCCTACCTGTAACGCAACATCTGTGACTGACAGAGCAGCTGTAATCCCTGCTCACACTCACCAACTGGAATTCACCAATATCCAAGGGTATTGCCTAATCAGAGCTTGTTCAGGATGAAGTGAATAGCCAGACTTTTTCATTTGGGAGGAAGCGAATAGCAGTGCATTTAGCCTGAGTGACTGTAGGGCAGGGAATATTAGTTGCTTGGCTGACCAACGTTTTTGGCACTTAATATCACAAACACTTGTACCATAATTTTGTTTACTAGTGTTGTCCCAAGAAAATAAAAATTATTCTGATCATCAGTGGAACCACAGCTTTTTTCACAGGTTGTTGACTTTTGTTTTGATGCATGTCCAATCATCCAGGTAAGTAAATCCCAAAAGGTTTATATTGTTGGGGAATCCTGCAGTCAGCTGAGACTGAGGAAGTCACCTGAATGTGCAACAAAACGTTTCTCCCACTGAAAAAGTTACATCCAGATGAACAGAATCAACCTTACAGGGTACAGGGAAGAGGTAGAGATTTGATAGGGTGTTCTTGTCTAATATTTTCATGTGTGTGCGGGTGCACGGGTATGTTGGTATGGGTATATATATATATTTGTAGGTTGTGTATCCTTTGAGGTGTTAATGGGGTTATTGAAAATGTGTATATGTGCGTATGTGTAAATACGTATGTATGGATAGATAGAAACATATATGTATATATATTAAAAAAAAAAAAAAAAGAAAAAAGAATAATAATTAAAAAAAAAATACACATGACATATAATGTGATTGCAAGGAGGCATTTCTGGAGTCTATAAATTACTAGATAGTGGAAAAGGGGTGGGATTAAATAAGCTCATGCTTCTTCCTGCTCCTTTTTGAACATGACAGATATTAGTAGTTGTGGTTGCTCGTTTTCTTTTTTGTTTTGCTTTGTTTATTTGTCTCTTTTAATTCTATGTTGTTGTACTTTTTTAACATGTTCAAAATAAAGATTCAATCAATCAATCAATCAAACCTTTTGGGGTTGTTGACTTTTATGTTTTATCTCTTAAATTTCAGAAGTTCAGTTTATCCGTGTTGATTTATAACAAGAGTTCTGTAAATGTCACAGCTATACTTGTACTGGAGCTTCAGTGGTACATTCAGTGCTACCTAGGAGATAATAGCATGCTTGTCTGCTTGGTAAGCAATACACACAATCTCTTAAAACTGTGTGACTGGTGAACAAGCAACAACCTTCGACAATGAAAAATTAAACCAGCATGGAAAGGCCACAAACTGCAGTTCCTCAAGTATCCTCCTGAAGCTAGCCTAAAACACGAGTTCAACTCCACAGGCTCAAAATGTTACGATGTTCAACTTTACAAAAATAAACTGCATGCTTCCAACATCTTTACCACCAGTTTCAATTTGTAACTGCCAGCAACGCTCTCCAACCATTTGGCAACCCTGTTTTTTTCCCCTAGTGTTGCGTGGTTGCTTTAAATGCTTTCCATAAATGAAACAAACATTGTTAAGCACGCACCCCATTTCCCCCCTGCAAATGCTGTATTCTTCCCCGTCAGTGTTTGTTCATTTTCAGTTTCCTTTGTCATGCATCACTTTTAAAATCTCCCCTGTCTGGGTGGAGGTGTTTTATGTTTACCAGAGTTAATAACTCATTCGTTCACCTGAGAATACAATGGAGTGGCAGGAAGCGTCGGCACAAGCTGCATGTAATTCATAAAGATGAAGTAAGGAGAATGCCTTCTGAAGACAAAACCAACTACTGCGGCACTTTTTGAGGCACGCTATGGACACAGGTCATTTCATATCATTTCATGCTGAATCTGCCAGAAATATACTTTATGATATGCTTTGTAGCCATTTTGGAGTGAAGGCATTCCTCAGAATGTGAAAAGCTTGGGAAGAATCAATGAAAAATAGGCACAGGTGTAATATGAGTCTGGTTTTAATGGATCAGTGAATACCCATTCTTCTGTATGTATGACTTATTGTTGTTCTGTTCAAAATTCATCTTAGGAAAAGGTAATCCCTGCTATTGTGTTTGAGTAAACCTCGGGCCATATGGAGCTGCAGAACATGTTTATGCAGTTCTCATTGTATGTGTAAGGGTATCAGTTGCCACGTTGTTGCCACAGTCACATGAAAAAACTACATTTTTACAGTCCTGTGAAAAAATAAGTACACTATTACTTTATTATTTACTTTGCTCTATAACCAAATATCTTTAAAGCTCATGTCTACACTTGTACTGGTGCTTCAGTGGTACATTCAGTGCTAGTTAGGAAACAATAGTATGCTGGTGTACTTGGTAAGCAATACACACAACCTCTTAAAACTGTGTGACCGCTGAACAAGCAACAACATTCGACAATGAAAAATTAAGCCAGCATGGAAAGGCCACAAACTGCAGTTTATGACTGCCATCCACTCTCTAGGCCTGTGTGACTGGGGACTTATGAATGCAGCTTGCTGACCAAGTAATCCACCTCCTCATTCATTTCTAGACACATTTGACTCCTGATAACCAACCTTGCAGAGGACACTAATGTTGATGTTTCAAAATGTAGAGTCCAGAATGATTGGGTGATGCCACAGTGGTTATTTCCATCTTTAATATAGTCTATGGTCTCAACTAACTTAGGAGAGAAGCTCTGCTGCATGTCTTTTACTGAAAGGTTTTGTATAATGTGGGGGAAATGAAGTTTGTGAATTAGTGTTTTCTAAAGGAAAACAGTTAGATAAAAAAGGTAGTAACCCATCAAAAATACACCTCAAAAATGAGAAGAACTGCAGATCCATTTTAACTTTTGTGGAAACTTGAATTATTTTTTAAGGGTTAAAGACTTATCAGATTCATGTTGCTACTTTCCCACATACACATAATTAATGATTTTTAATAAAAATACAACTGATGATGTCAAGTAAATCCTCATGTGCACATTTAGCAAGAAATCCTGTTGCACTGATACAGCAATCTATATTATTGGGCTTTGCCCTTCACTGTCTTAAGTGATGGAGTCACTATGTAGATGCCCCCATTCTGGCAAAGCAAGTCAGTGGATCATTTATCATCTATCATAGAGGACTTGGCTGGTATATAAGGTTATAAAAATGCAGCCAAACCAATGCAGTCCTAAATGGCTAAAGGAGGAAACCATTTCATTTCATCAGAGCATTCGGGTTTTCAGAAAGCCTATAAGAAGCACTGGGACTGAGCCTAGTTATATTTTTTCTATAATGTGATCACGATGCTGTTTGATGCTCCTGGAGCTGTTTGATAGTCTTATGCTGACATGCTGTGCAGCTGTAACACTCTTCATAATTTCCAACTAACATGACAAATGCTTTCACTGAAGAGAAAGATTAGCTGCTTACCTCTGCTGGAGCAAATGTTCAATTAAACACTTCACAGTCTGGAGGATTTCATAATTTATTGTTTGAGAATTTGCCATAAGGACGATAATTTGCAACAGAGATGGTTGGATATTTTCTTCAGGTACTGCTGAGCTTTGGTAAAAGGAAAGTGAGTGCAGTAGAAAACATGCTGCATTTTAAAGTGTATGCTAGTTATTTGTTCACATCTGTGCACAAAATACAGTGGGTGCAATTTTTTCCCCCTTTTTGACCACTGTGGAAACAAAAATGCTGACTGCGGTGAGAGATATCCGCCCTCTGGGTGAGAATATTTCCATGTCACATCAGGGTGAGCTTAATGAAAAATGAAGATCCAGCCCCAAAGTGGAAAGTCACCCTTAAAATGTTATCTGATAATGCAATTACTAATTCTAAGAGCAGAGTCATAAATATGACAGGACTGCTTTAAGAGTCTCTTGAGCCTGGAATTAAACTTGCTCTCTTAATAACCTGATGATTAACACATTCATAAAGTCTGGCTGCAGACTGCTCACAGATACATGGTACACTCATAAATACTGATTTATGACTTGTGCCAGCCTCATCACAACTGAAATGATCATTTGTGATGGACCATGGAGCAGTGTGTCAAAACTATTTGTGAAAGACTAAAGGTCTTCCTGTCACTTTATGTTTCCTGCAGAGAAACATGAGCTGAATTTTGTTTTTAAGTCGAGGGCTTCTCTCTGCTTCTGTGTCACCTGCTCCTCTTGTCGTCTTCCTGGCTGGTCTTTGTCTGATCAAAGAGTTGCTTCGTCTTTGCAGCTGTGCACGTGGGTGTGCTTTTCAGTGAAGAGAGACACATAAAGGCTTTAATCTTCATTAATGTATCCTAACAGAACATGAAACAGGCACTGGATTTAGGACGGTTTTTTAATTTAATTTTTATGTGGCATCCAAAGTGGACTGATTATTAAAAGGTGAGAGGAACAACTGTCATGGTCCTGGTGTCATTTTGACCCAGCGTTCTTAGTTTTCTTATGTTTTTGTATTTTGTTCTTTATTCATTCCATGGTTCCTAGGTTGTTCAGTTTAGTTTACTAGATTTCCCCTTGTGTCTGTACCCCGTGTCCCCCTCCACTTATCTGTGAGTCCCCATGCCTCGCTTCTCCTCCACATGTTTTATTCCATGTTTTCCCCAGCCCGTTATGTCTGTGCTCTCCCCGTGTTCTCTCTCCCCCTCCTGTCTGCGCCTCTGTGTACTTCCTGTTTTACTTTGACAGTCTCTCGTCACTATACGTCATGTAGTTTGCTCCTGCCCTGTCTCATTATGATTATCTGTGTCAGCTGTGTTCCCATGTCCCTCGTTATCCTTCTGTGTATTTATGTCCACGTCTCCCTCAGTTCTTTGTCGCGTTCTCCCTCTTAGCTGTGTGACTTTCCCAGTGAGTTTAGTTTTCCCAGTTTAGCTTTGTACTGGTTTCTGTATAGCCTCTTTCCCGTTCTGTTAATAAAGCTATATTTTGAGTTGAGTCCCCATTCTGGTGAGTTTGTGTTTGGGTCCAATTCCTGCCTGCACACAGCTGATTATGACAACAACACATAACCATAAAGGTGGAAAAGAATTCATACAGAAACTGAGATTTTTTTAGCTTGCAAATATCACATATTTGATTTTTGTCCAAGCGATCTTCAGATTAATCACTTCTGACTGGAAAATGTTGAAACTCTGAATTTTTTCTTTTTCTGTGCAGCTGCTGATGTAACAGTCGCAGTGCTCCCGGCTTTGACCTTGCACCAAGTGTCTCTCAACTCCTCAGCTCTACAGTTATTTAAATCTTGGCTCTCTTTGCCTTCTCGTCCTTGGCAACCTTCACAGGAGCATAAAGAACAGACCGCACAGCATGCAATCAGAGTTGACTCCGAATCATTTCCCTGCATGTCCAGCCTGAGTTTAAAATCGCTGAACTTGAAGTGCTGGATATTAGTCACAATTGTAAAGCACAGACTGTAAATAAAAGATTTCATGTTAGCATTTTTCATCACTGCCATGCTGGTGTTTTGGAGCCAGGAGTGTCATGATCTGTGGCTTTTGTGACGTTTTAAAGCGTCTCAGTTTAAATTTTTCGCTTCCTCTAGTGCTTAAAAGTTTTGATTCGTATATGTGGTAATTTTAGTTTTGGATTCCTGTTTTAGTTTATTCACTATTGTTACAAAGAACCCGATTTCTCTTGTTATTATTTAGTCTTTGATTTCTGTCTTTACTACATGAATTTTGCTTTGCGATCCTATGCTTTGATTCACTGATGTTAGCAGAGGTGAGGCCTAGCAGACAGATAAAAGCTACACCTGCTGGTTTTACACACTGTACAATTGTTATAAAAGGGAAACTAATCCATAGAAGTCAAAACTTGATGTTAAAAAGTCCTACTGTTTATTTGCATGGCATAAAACCATTTCATACATTAACATGAAATTCATTATGTGCCTCGTGATCCCAAAAATCTGAGAACAGGTTAATAAAAGTTAAAGAAAAATTCTACTTGAATGAGCTTTAGCCAGTCTCATTTGAAAGGAACTAGAGCTGTGCTGTGTTAATAAGTCTGGATCAAATTGGCACAATAAGCAGCAGACAGCAGACCATCACTAGTTTCTCTACAGTAAAATGGTATAGCATGGTATCGGTAGAATAAGTAAGTAAGTAAGTAAGTAAGTAAATAAAAGGGAGAGGGGGAGAAAAAAAGCTAGCGTCTTATCATTTCAGCTAATATCATGTCTTGGTTGTACATAATCCCCGACTAATGCGACTAATAGAAAATTAATTACCACATTCTAATTTCCGTCTACTGAACCCGGAAACTTTGTAGTCCCCGGGCAGTTTGTGAAAGTCATTTGCTTTTCCTGACTGATAATAAAGTAATAAACTGTAGCAGCAAGAAAAATATCCTATCCTACATATCCTATCCTAAAACTACAACAAAATCTACAACAACATAATCTTTTCAGCTCAGTTTTAATTAGAACACAGTTTGAGGCCCATATAAATGAAAAATGCCCGCCATACATAAAATACCTATTGCTGCAGTATATGAGTGCCCATCGTGAATGTATCCACACTCTGCTTAGATAAAGCGACTGCGATTAGCCTCACTAGGAACTTTCAGTTAAATGAAATTAAATCAGGCACATTTTCAATCAGAACAATAAAATCGGCGCTGTGCACACAGGTTGAATTAAACAAACACCTCCATACATCACAAATTCCCTCGATTGTTCACTTGATTGTTTCTTAATAAAACAGGAAGGAGGAGGCAGGAAAAGCCCCTGTAATTGTTTTCATGTCTTTCTTTTTTTTTTTTCATTTCTGCCTGTCATCACCTTAACTACAAAAAGGAAAGAGAAAAAAGCAAACACAGTGATGACTTCCTGACTGCTACTTAATTAAACACATCCAGGGTTTAACCCAACACTTTAAATGGCAGTAGTTAAAGTTCCGGCGCTTTGTAATTCTCAGACAACTCTATCTAAGCTTCTTCAAACTATTTTAATTGGAAATTTAACTCTTCATACGCCAAAGGCTGTCCACCAGTTTATGTAGACATCATGCTTCTGTATCCTAAATGAACACTGCCTGCTTAGAACAGACGCCAACAAAGACTCCTTGATTAGCAGTGTTCATTCTGTACTGTGATATACTGTACACTCATGCTTTGAAGCTCCAGTTTGTGTAATGCTGCCTAAAGAAAATAAGTAAAAATGTGGAAAAAAATCTACGTGTATGTTTACAATATTTCATAAAAATTAAGGGACTGATGTGTAAAAGGTGTGTGTGTGTGTGTGTGTGTGTGTGAGCTGGTTTCTTTTGTAATTTCACTCATTCTTTATTAGCATTGTGGGTATAATTATGATGTATTGAGACAGAGATCATGCGCTGGCAACAGATAAATAAATGTGGTTTATGTTGGAGTGAGAAAATGTGAAGCATTTCCTGGAGTCTCTTTTTCTGAACTATGCTCAATTGCACATACCCACTCCAGACACAAACTGCAACGACTGGGTGACATTTAGAAGGTAAATATCCTGTCAAATGTCATAAATCTTCCATCCAAGCTCATTTGTGAAATGTGAAAGATGATTAAAGATGTCAAATCTAAACTGAGAGAGAGAAAAAAGAACATTCTAAATGCCATCACTGGAAACATTTTATAATTAATTGCCTACTCAGAGCACACAGAAAAGAAGGTTACAATTTAGTCTAAAAATATCTATAAAAGTGTAGGTGATGCTGTGAGCGTAACAAAGCTTGAGATGCGCTTAAGACAAGGGGGCTTTGTTGTTGTGTGCCACAACCACCACCAGGGAGCACTGGAAGCACTGAATATAACACTGTTTTTAATTTTATATTTTTATAGTTTAACAGGTTTTTTTTAAACTGCTAAAAGAATAATTCCCATTCTCTCAATAAAATACTCACTAGTTCAAATCAATTTGTCTTTTGGAAAACCTCAGGCTTTCCTTTTAATGAATATCAGGACAATTTGCAGAAATACATTTTTCATGTTGATTCACTAGCAATGCATAAGAGTAATAAAGGCAATGGTTAAAAACAAATGCAACATATACAGGTGTCCCAGTTCTTACACACAACAGCTCAAAGTTGTTTTTGTTGCTATGAAGGCAATGAAAACTAATATAAACCTATTCAGATTCTGAGGTTGAGTTGTGAGTTGAAGTTTAGAAATAATCTTGTTAGCAGAGGTGAAAAGCAAGAAATACGATTATCAAAACAAGGAATTTCAGATCAAATCTGAGTCATTATGACAGACCATATTTTTCATGTAATGAAATAAAGAAATGTATAGTCTGAAATTTATGTGCCTCATAGTGTGATTTAATCAAATAATATCTCTCTTTCCATGTTTCCCTTCCACATTCATTAATTCATACAAATATACTGGATAAGATTTTCTAGCTAGTTATTATATTTACATGTAATATAATATAATATATATTACATTTATATCCTATATACAAATGTGAGCTGTGAAAGTGTAACACTACCATCTGCTTTTTTAATAAGCACATACACAAAACAGTTAAACAGTGAAGAAGAAAGAAAAACCAAAATCATATTTCAGGTCATCTGATCTGTTTGTATATGGAGTAGAAAGTGGAGACATGTCTTTCCATACACGCACACGCACACACACACACACACACACACACACACATACACACACACACACACTTATAGACACTTCCCATGATGCTTCCACTGTCCTGACATTCCAAACCGACTTTCTGCTTCCTGCAGATTTGTTGACAATCATTACATTTTGAAATCATCCAAAGGATCTTTTAAATATCATCCATTTACAACATAATACACTGGATAGAAAAACCATATACCAGACTTTAGGAACAATTGAATGGTACAATCACAAATACTGATTAATTACATTTAGATTTTGAATTGATGTGATACTGTATCATAAAACTGCACCTCAAGCAATTTGATCTGAAAAAGCTCTACTATTGTCTAAAGAGAAAAAAAATCAGTTCATGACAGCAGACTGTATGAAGTAAAGCTATGTATTTGTTATTTTGGAGACAGAAGCATTGCAACACAGAATGACAAGCACTCAGCTCTCAAACACACCCTTAGAGTCAGACAACAAAGACACACAACTGTGTTTAATGGTGATGACAAGCATGTGTCCTCTTACAAAACATGCTCAGGATTATCATAAATTTTATCTAGATTTTTTAACATTTTAAATTTTGGCCTTTTACTTTTATTGGACAAAAGGCAACTGTATGACAGGGGAGTAGCAAGAGAAAATGGTGATCACATGCAGTAAAATGGCCCAGATCCCATAATGCATTTCTTCACTGAAACACAGTGATGCGCATAGAGGATTAAAAAGCCAATACTTTTTCACTAACAATAGTGACTTTACAATCACTATTGTTTCCTTCCCCTTACTGTCCTTGTATCTGCTATGCTGGACATTCTGTTCTGAATGCTCGCTAGCAAAACCAAAATGTATGTGTGTCAGAGTACTGTAAATTAACCAGATCAGCCAGTTATTTAACTTAGAACCAGACATATGGTCCTAATTGCTTCATGATACAGTGTGCAAACATGCAGGTGTAAAGGAAAATTTGTGTTCCAGCTCGCCAAACCTGTACTATTAGCATGCAATTGTAAATTTCTTGTTCAAATGTAGGCAAGTCAAACTCACTATGAAGTGGATGGTTAAAACAATTAACAATAAAATGAGCCTTTATTACAACACATGCTTGTAATAAATGGCCAAAAGCCCGTCTTGCCAACGCCCTGAAAAACAAAGTTAGAAAAGACAATAAACCCCTGCTGCAGTTTACCAGAAGAGCAGTGCCATTCAATACAGAATTAAAGTTTCACGTTTTTCCATCCATACAAACCCTTCCTTGTGTAAACTCACCACAGAACATCATGTACCCTACTTCTAAGAGTGGAGAATAGATTTTTAGTCTGTCACATGAATGTAGTGGCAGATGTCCTGTGCAAGCCACGTTTACTGTCCTCTCTTCATCCTAGTCACCACTTGGTTGCTCTGATAATCACACACAAGCACACCCTATTCAACAAGAGAGTAACAGCAATATAATCCTATAATTATATTTAAAAGAGGAGGCTAGGAATCCACATTTCTTAACAGTAATGTTATCAAATGTGGATTGCCAATCTTGGTTATGCGAAATCATCATCAGTGAAAACAGAAGTTGCATTAACTTTTAACTGACTTTACATGGCCAATCTGTTTCTTTTTGCTCTCTCCCATTCTCTATGTTCCTCTCTTTGCCTTCTCAGTCAATTTATTTATTTATTTTCTTGGGCACTTCCTTGGGCACTGAGTTGCTGTGGCTATGAAGGTTTTGAGAATAGCAGTGGGTGAAAGAAGGTGAAGAGTGGTGACTAGAAAGTTCTTGACCAACCCAGGTAGGGAGTCTAGCAGCCAACGAAAGCCAGAAACCAGCCTGTGTAGTTTAAGAACTACCTCTTCATTTTACTTTTTACAGGGCTCAGTCACCCACTCATCTTATCATCGCATCTTATTACACACCCTCTCCACAATATCAATAATGGTCTCCTTTTCCTCATCATAGAGGCTACTGGGTCCATTATTTGTCAGAGCATGCTGTGACGATGTGGAGTATCGTGTATCCAAATGCAGACTGCAGAAGGTTAACAGGTGTAAGTGAGAACTGACCTTCAATCGAGTTCAAAACAAAGGGAGAGCTGAAAAGCTAACAGAAAAAGACAAAAAAAAAATATAAATAGATGTAGCAAAATGTGTCAAATTAACTGACATGTTAGCCGTCGAGGCTGCTGCTGCTACAGCTGCACTGTTAAAGGTAGTGCCAACAACAACTTGTATCCCTCTCAATCACAAGAAACTACTGTTGTTGGCTTTAGCTGTGTAGACGTGAAGGAAGATGGACAGCAGTGACAACAACTGAGTGAGGAATAGATGAAGTAAAAGTGTAATTAACATGATAGAAAAATAGATATGAATCATGAGAAAAGGAGAGATACAAGTGAAATAAATAGCTACTTTGATCATAAGCCACTGTAGTAACCCACAACTAACTATACCAACGTGGTTAAAAAGAAAAGCTGCTTCAGCATCCATAATACTGTCATGGTCCAGGGCCATGTTGGCCCAGCATTCTTAGTTTTCATGTATTTTTGTATTTGGTTCTTTATTTAGGCCATGGTTCCTGAGTTGCTCTGTTAAGTTGTTCCTTATTTGATTTCCCCTTGTGACTTTTACCCCGTGTGCCCCTCTGTGTATCTGTGAGCCCTCGTCTCCCCTCCTTGTGTTTCATTCAATGTTTTCCCCAGCCCGTTATGTCTGTGCTCTCTCTCTCCTCCTGTCTGAACCTCTGTGTACTTCCTGTTTTACTTTGACAATCTCTCGTCAGTATGCGTCATGTTGTATTCACTACTGCCCTGTCTCGTTACGATTATCTGTGTCAGCTGTGTTCCCCGTGTGCTCCCACTTCCCTCGTTAACCCTCTGTGTATTTATGTCCGCGCTCAGTTCTGTGTCGTGTTCTCCCTCCCGTGTGTTTCCTTGTGAGTCAGTTCCTTTATGACTTCCCAGTTTAGTTTCATATTATTTTGTATCGCCTTAACTTCTGTCAGCAATAAAACTGTGTTTTGAGTTCATTCCTGCTTCTGTGAGGCGTTTGCGTTTGGGTCCTCATCCTGCCTGACCATAGCCTAATCATGACAAATATAATATAAATACAAGAGACAAACTGAAATACATCCATGTATCCATGTAGAACTTACACATAAACTCAATTTCAGTGAAGAGAGATCATTAGAAAGAACTAACTATTTATTAAGTTAGAAATTTCAGTAATGCTATTTCATGATTGGACTTCAATGGCCCATTACAGCAGAATGAAATCCTGGCAGTGATAGAAATTTGGGCAGGACCCCCAAAGAAAAGCAATCTTACCATGGTAGAAAGTTCCTTTCTAAAGAATATAACACAAACTTTAGCTGCAGGATTGGAAAAATACATGGTAAGACATAAAATGAGTACAGATGCATCATGGCGAGTGAGAAAACTGAGGGAATGGTCTGGATAGCAAAGAGGTAGAGTGAGGCAGAGCAGTGACTGAGCCAGCATCGGGGCTCAAAGACAATTGGAGGTCAGGAGAGTGCCAGAGAGGTCCTTTCGAGTCATCTTTCTCACTCACTATGTGTTAATAGACCTCTCTGCATTGAATCATATCTGTTATTAACCTCTGTCTCTCTTCCACAGCATGTCTTCCTTCTCTCGCCCCAACCAGTCGCAGCAGATGGCCCCGCCCCTCCCTGAGCCTGGTTCTGCTGGAGGTTTCTGCCTGTTAAAAGGGAGTTCTTCCTTCCCACTGTCGCCAAAGTGCTTGCTCATAGGGGGCCATATGATTGTTGGGTTTTTCTCTGTATCTATGAAGCGCCTTGAGGCGACTTTTGTTGTGATTTGGCACTATATAAATAAAATTGAACTGAATTGAATTGAATTGCCATCTTTGAGGTAAGGAATGAGATTAGATTGAAGTTAAGAGAGAGAAGGAGAGCCTGTGAAAAAGGCTCATTGCCAATGTACACCAGGAGAGACAGCATGGAGAAGTTGATGAGGTGAAGGAGAAGAGAGACAACAGAGAGCCTGCATTAAGACTCAATGCTGCTGATGACCAGCAGAAAGTACAGAGCCTGCGCTGAAGCTGAGAGTTGCAAAATACAGGCGGCAAGAGAGAGCCTGGATTAAGGCTCAAGGCTGCTGATGGCCAGGAGAGCACAGAGTGTGTGATAAGGCTGAGAGTTGGCAAAGGTCAGGGGAGAGAAGAGAGAATCAGCTTGCATTCAGGCAGAAAGGGTGATGTGTGTTGGGATAGTGAATGGAGAACCTACAGCAAAGATTGGAGTCTACTGAAGCTCACCCAATGAAACACTTGTAAATGGGACCAGAAATGTGAGTAAAGCTACCACCACCATGTAGACTTGAGATGAGTTTAAGACTTGAGTGACTTAGAAGAGAAAATCAGAGGCCACAGGTAAAAAAAAAACATGAATGATGTGAGCAAAAACACAAATGCAGGATGGTGCTGGAAATGAATTGGATGGAAGAAGAAAAAGCCATTATTGACCAACAGTTCACTTGTGGATAAGAGGGGAAAAAGCCTTGTGAAGTTGTCAAACCTTTAATTGAGTTAAAGTCTTGTTTGGATACATCTTGAATTAGCCATCAGTGAAGAATGGACACATCTTTGCATCAATATTTGTACTGTAATATGAGGATTTATGCACTGACAATTCTAACCTCATATGGAACATACAAACTCCACATGTAGCTGAATAAGTTTACCTCCTATCTCTCAGACCGCACTCAGTTTATCCAACATTAAATCCCATTTTTCAACTCTCTATCCTGTTTCTGCTGGTGTGCCCCAGGGTTCAGTACTGGGGCCTCTTTTATTCATTATTTATATGCTTCCTCTTGGTTATATATTCCGAAAATATAATATAAACTTTCACTGTTATGCCGATGACACCCAGCTCAACAGTAATAAAACTGAAGTTTTACTTGTTGGCACACCATCTATCTTAACCAAATCCCACAGCTTTTCCATTAACATTGAAAATTCTCCCACCCTTCCCTCCCCTCAGGTTAAGAGTTTGGGTGTCATACTTGACAATACTCTTTCATTCCAGTCTCACATTAATTACATAACCCGGTCTGCTTACTTCCATTTACGTAATATTAACCGACTCTGTCCCTTCCTTACTCCCCATGCTGCTGCCATCCTTGTCCATAGTCTTATTACATCCCGTATTGATTACTGTAATTCCCTCCTATTTGGTCTCCCTAAAAGATCCCTTCATAAACTCCAACTTCTTCAAAATTCTGCAGCACGGATCATAACCCGTACTCCGTTAAGTGCTCATATTACCCCAGTTCTTCAGCAGCTTCACTGGTTGCACATAGAAGCCAGGATAAACTTTAAAATCTTACTTCTCACGTTCAAATGTATCCATAAATCTGCTCCTTCATATTTGTGTGACCTGCTCCATATCACCACTGTTTCCCGCCCTCTCAGATCATCATCTGCTACTCATCTTACCGTTCCGTCCTCACACCTTATCACTATGGGGAACAGAGCTTTCAGTCGCTCTGCTCCCCGGCTCTGGAACTCTCTTCCTCCTGCACTAAGAAATATTGACTCCCTCTCCGTATTTAAGACACAGCTCAAAACACACCTGTTTAAACTGGCTTATTCGCTTTAATGCTGATTTTATCTGTTGTCACGCTCTGTTTTGTAATTTTAACTTATTTTATGTATTTTATGACTACTGTTCCTTTTATTAATTGTGTTTTTTGTAAGGTGACCTTGGGTTTCTAAAAGGCGCCCTCAAATAAAATGTATTATTATTATTATTATTATTATTATTATTATTATTATTATTATTATTATTATTATTATTATTATTATTATTATAATGGGCATTCATCAGCTGCATAGCTAGAAAGAGTGGCCATAGTAAAAATGGAAAACAAATGCACTCACATATAACTATACTAGTTTGTGGTGAGTTCACTAATCAGCCATTGCATTCATGAATTTCCTACTTTGCCACTGGATTCTAAGACAGAGTTTAAATCAATTCATATAGCACCAAATTACAACATTGACAACAGTTGCCTCAAGGCTCTTTGAGGCCTTTGGTTTTCTAATCGGCCACATAATTGCTAATCACTTCCGTTTATTTGTTTACTTGTCTATTTGCTAGCAGTCTAGTGTTTACAGTTTTTAAGATATCATTTTTAAATTTTGTGTGATGGTAGACACCAGTAAGGCACCAATAAGACAAAAGTAAGATACGAATTGACCAAGGTCAAAGTTGACTTTGAAAAAAATTTCAAGAGACCATTTCGAAAGATATATCATATGAAAGGTCATGGGGAAAGCTGTACAGCATGTTTTTTTTCCCAATACAATGCCCTACGACGTCACAATGATAACATGAAGTATCACAAAATCACACATTGCATGAATATGTCTTAAAATGTCTTACAGCCAAAGATTTTAGTCATTTCTGCTCCAATCATAATAGTAAACATAATAAAATACACCACATTATTATGTATTGCTTCATGGTCATTGGTCAAAGGTCAGGGTCACACGAATTATGAAAAAGTTTTAGTTTCTACTGGATCGACTACAAATGTTAAAGCTATGTATTAGTCATTGACATAAGCACTTAATTTGTTTGAGCTCTTTAAAACATTGTTTCTTTGCAATACAACATTCTATGACTTCACAGTGACACAGACAGAAGTAATATACTAGACTAGATTTCCATATCACCAGTGCTGACATCAGTATAAATAATACATGAAAACAATGCAGATGTCATTATTTGGGATTATCACTACTAATGCCAACATATACCACTGATATCATTAAAAAAGGCCAGAAGGCCCCCATATCTAAGTTTTTCTCTGCAAGGTTTCTTTTTTAACTTGAGCAATAGCGAGCCAGTCAGTGTAAACATGGAACAACAAATGAACAAAAAAAAAACCAGTACTACATTAATATCAGTCTGACTCAGAACATTTTTAGTCTTGACGCATGCCCTATGACCAAGATATAGAAAATTTTGGGGATCTCCATTTTAAGGTTTCTAGTCTTGATGTAGCAACCCTGACTCAGAGTCATACTAGTCACAAATTATGACAAATGTATGTAAATGTATGTGCTGTTGTTGTCTGCAACAACAACAACAACAACAACAACACAGGACCACAAATTCATTTTTTTTAAAATGAATAATATTGTGTGAGATTTTAATACAAAAAGAACAATGGGACAAAAAATTACTCTGACTCATGGAAATGGCAAAATGGACAGATTGACAGATCAAATGTGTGATGTCAACAGAATTTGACTGTGTGCTCTAATGTGGCAGTAACAAGCATGTGACAACCAACTCATGTGACAACCAGCCCTATTCTAATCTACCTTTTTCTGAGGAGAGACAACAGCAACTAATATGCAAATCTCATTCAAATGTTAAGGTAAGTAATATATAAGAATACGATTCATAATTGGGAAAAAACACAAACTTTGTCCACATTTATTAAGTGACAGAAGCACAGCTAAGATGCAGAGATCTTCATCATGTGGATTCATATTTAACATGTTGTTGTTTTTGTTTTTTTCCCCCAGCAAAGAGTGAAATGGAGAGCATGCGCGCGCGCGGTCTGCTTCGGCTTTTTAAAATGAAAATTGATACTGTATAATTGTTTATGCTGTGTGTTGTCTCAGTGAATAAACTGGATATAAACAGAGCTCATATTGTGATTATTTACACCTTTAAAGCCGTTAGGATTCTCTATAAGCGAAAACAGTCACATTAGGACAAAGTTGAACAAAGTAAGGTTTTGTGGAAGATATATATAGTCTGTAGTATCGTATATACATAGTCTGCAGGTCGGTTTCCAAACACGAACATGGGAACGTGAGGAAATCCGCACAAACCACACCTCTCCACACCTTTGTCAGAGACGAAGGCATCGCGTTCTTGGGTAGCAAACGAGTATGTCACGCTTGTCACCTGTGAGTGAAACGGTGAAAAAGTTGTCACCGATAGTGAGTCTATGCGACTTTTGTACTTGTATTTCATAAAACTAGACCAGAAAGGGATTTCCTCGCAGACCGGGTAAGTCATATAGAAAAGTATCATATTTTTACAAATGATGCGGTAAAAAAAGCTTAATTTTTGCTGATGTTATTTTCTTATGAGTGAATACAAATATCACTACATAAAACGTCATCTGTTTTATGTAGCCAAATGTTTACTTTCCTGAAAATAAACATGACTTCTTTATTTATTTGTTTAGTTTTTAATGGCTTTGTATAAGTGGCAATTAAGTTAAGACTTATCCTTGCAGGACTATATCGTTCGTTTTGCACAATACGGATATTATATAAGCATTATATGACGTCTTTTCTTGTTGTGAGCATAACTTGTGTGTGTCTCCACACACTCTGTCTGCAGATTGGTAATGTTTCCTGGTCGCACATCTAGAATGATTTCAAAATTTAAGGTACTTGTTTTCCTGATGTGTTTCACTTGCATTGGTGTGTATTTCAAAACGGGCTACCATTTGACTCATTATGCTGTGGACCAAAAGCTGTGTGCTTGCATAAAATGTTTATCAGAGGATAAGCAGTTGCTTCTGGATCGATCGAATAGAAGTGTTCAACCATTTTTGACTGCAAACTTAAACCTCTCACAGAATGAATTCAACTGGTGGAAGGTAAGTAGTCACCAGGAAAGGATGACATTTTTACCCCCCCCCCAGCTCATTTGGTCTAACAGCAAAGTTTATTTGAAATGTCTGACAGGATTTGCAGGCAGAAAGCCGTAGCTTCAGAGTTTATGAAACAACGGTGGCCAACTTGTTTCAGATCTTCCCACAGAATCCAGATGTTATACAACCCAAATATGACCACTGCAGGACTTGTGCTGTGGTGGGTAATTCTGGTAATTTAAGGAGATCGCATTATGGACCGCTGATAGATTTACATGAAGTTGTCATAAGGTACTTTCTAAGCTAAAGCAAATTTTCTTTACCATTAAATGTCCCCTCCTACACTAAAGATCCAAACTGATGTGAAATATATCCCTTTGTGCTGTTTAGAATGAACACTGGTATTACTAGAGGCTTTGAAAAAGACGTTGGAAACAAGACAACTCATCGTGTCATGTATCCAGAGAGTGCTGTGGATTTGGATGACAACACCCATTTTGTACTGTTTCCCTTTAAGATACAGGACTTTGAGTGGCTCATTAATGCCTCTACAACAAGGTTTACTGGAAGGTGAGTTCTATTTTTCAGGGCTACATGCACATGTATTTGACATTTATTTAACGAGACTCAGTGTCTCATTTACAAGAGAGACCTGTTTTAGACAAACATAATTAAATGAAAATAATAAAATAGAAAAAATAAAATAGCAAAATCTGCCTCATAAAGATCAAGTTCCCAGTGATGAAAATGAAAAGTGATGAAAGTCTTTCTGCAATGTATTCCACGAAGACAGACCTCAAATGACGGCACCTTCTTACTAAGCTCTCTACAAACTGATTATCCTGAAATCATACTATGACTACATTTTTTATGCAACATGCAGACAGATGAAGTGTCCTCATAACAACTCATCTTACTGTAGTTCATTTAAGTATGCTTTTGTACTGTTCTTAGGATTGTGACCTAATATAAAGTAAAAATAAAAAAATAAAATAAAGACTCTTAATGCCTGTTGAAAAGTTATTTTATGTAAACCATTTTTAGGCAGTTGTGCAGCCACTAATTTGGGCACATGAAAATCATACATTCAATCATACAATCATTTTGTAATTTATTTTGTTTCAGATAAAATATTCTGATTTCATCTGAGCTTGCCCAGCTTTCTTCTTGGTCCCACCAATGCCACCCCATTAAAAGAAAAAATAACACTCTTAGGTTTAGATGTTACAGTCAGCATACACTACCTTCTTCTCTCCCAGCTGCTAAAATTACCACAGCAAAGTATCTCAAAAGATTTCTCCTAGATTGTCTGGCAGCACAGAATTTACATCAAATGCAAAAATAGAATGCCAGTGCATGAATTCAACATGTACGCAGATTAAAAGGATTTGGCTGATGGATGTACTGTGAGGTGAAATAAGGTGAATTTCTGTATCAAACCATTACTCTGATCCTTCTCCATGTTCAAGACGGACCATGCTTTTTTTAGCTTTGTTTTTGTTAAACACCTACTTTATATTTTTCAATGTCATGATGTTTCCAACAGGTCATATATGCCAGTGAAATCAAAGATCAAAACTAACAAGGATTTGGTGAGTAACGTCAATGGCAAAGCTTCCTGGTGGCAATGGTAATAATTAAAAATAAAAGATGTTTAAAGGCTCATTCTAATTTCTAACAGGTCATGGTGGTAAATCCAGCTTTCATGAAATATGTACATGAGGTTTGGCTTGGAAATAAGGGACATTATCCATCCACTGGCTTTATGGCTTTGATTCTTGCACTTCACATTTGTGATGAGGTAAGTACAAAGTTTTCAGTTTCTGAAGTGCCAGACGTACAAAATAAAATATGATTTTTATTGTCATACAAGCTGGTCCATTTCAGTCTTTGCTAATTTGTTCTTTTGTTCTTATATTGCTCTCCTAAATAGATGTGCATTTCAAAAGTTCAAAATGTCTTTAGTGAAGATCAGAGCAGGTTTACCCACCAGTACCACTTGATTAAAAAACTCTGGTTTAATCTGTGAATGGTTAAATTTCAGTTCACATGCCCTATGAAAGTGAAAGCTGTTGCAAGTATTTCTGATGTGTTCCCTTCTTAAATTGAGTAGACTACAATCTAGAAGACAGTCCTTCATGGAAAGCTTTTTAGCTAAACCTCTCAATAAGAGGTTTTGTCATTGTATACTCATGGTATAATCATGGTCTTTCCATTTAGTGCTTGCTCAGGTCGCTGTCCAACTGTTCATTTCATTTTTCAGCAGCCATTGTTTGGATTTTAGTTAAAAAAGGGACATTTTGTCCATGCATTTGTTTCCCATTAATTCATATGTTCATTTTTTGTCTTCCCAGGTTGATGTGTTTGGTTATGGCGCTGACAGTGATGGAAACTGGAATCACTACTGGGAAATACTCACAAACAAAAGGTTAAGAACTGGAGTACATCCTGGAAATTATGAGTATAACATCATCCAGCAACTAGCTCAGCAACAAAAAATTAAGTTCTATGAAGGCCAAAGTAAAGCCAAAGTGTTGGTCATCAGAAATATGGAGGAGCTGGACAAATACTGAGGTTCAACTTACTCTGGAGGTATGAATACACATGTGACGTGACACACAACACAACACATGGCACAGTCCAAAAGAACTTCATCTGCATCCGACAACAATATCAATATAACTCATTGGAATTCTCTTTATGATAATCTGGAACTGAAAACATTTCGATACACAGACCATAATGTTCTAGACTTAGAAAAGGATATAGACCCGGAAAATAACTTCTTCTACAACATCAGCAGTAACTGCTGCTACTTCACTGATGAACAGTTTAAGCACACCATCAACACGGAAAATAAATTATCAATAATCCATTTTAATAGCAGAAGTCTGTATGCCAACTTCAACAATATAAAGGAATATCTAAATGAGTTGACAAATCCATTTGGAATTATTGCCATTTCTGAAACATGGATCAATGCAGAGAAAGGACTGGACTTTGGACTGGAGGGATATGAAGTGAATTTTGTAAATAGAAGGAACAAGAGTGGAGGGGGAGTAGCTGTGTATGTGGATAAAAACCTAAATTACAAGGTGGTAGAAAGCATGACAACTGTAATTGATAATTTATTAGAATGTATAACAATTGAAATTTATAAGGAAAAAGAGAAAAATGTAATAATTAGCTGTATATATAGAACACCTGGCTCTACTATTCAAGTATTTTGTCACGGCTGGGGCGGCAGTCGTGTGGAGGTGAGGAAGGAGGATCCAAAAGCAGACAGTGGCGGAGGTGCAAGTGGGTTTTATTTACAGTGCACAAATAACCAAGGTGTGAGCAGAACAGAACATAAACCTAAACTGGAAAAACTAATACAAAAGGAGGACATGGAGCGAGGAGCAGAGAGACGCGGAGCAGAGACACAAATGAACACAGACGACGCGACGAGAAGCACAGGCAGACACCAACTATAAATACACACACCAGGTAATCAGGAAATGGCACACAGGAGGGCAACACAGCTGGGAGGAATCAGGGCTGACGGGACAGGGGAAATGTAAACTGAACATACTCACATCAGACAGAGACCTTCACAATAAAACAGGAAACTCAGACACGAGGAACCAAACAAGACACAGAACTAAACAGACAGCTTCACAAACAGGCGGGGTGACACGATAGACAGACAGAGACACAGACGCAGACTCAAAGGCAGACCAAATATAACACATAAAACTCAAACAATAATAATCAACATCATCATAATAAACTAGAAATGATAATAAACTGAAAGCGCTGGGTCACCGACCCAGGACCATGACAGTACCCCCTCCTCAAGGGCTGGCTCCAGACAGCCCAGCAGAAACACAAAAACCGACCAAAACAAAACAGAAGATAACCCGACCAGGGCGGGCGGAGGGGGTCCAGGACGGAGGGACAGAGACCAAAAGGCCCCGATGGCCAAGTGTAGGGGGCCGACAGCGCAGGAGGCCAAAACAGTTCAGTTCCGGAGGCCGACCACGCGAATGGCAGTGGCAATGGGGCAGGTCCGGAGGCCGGCCACGCAGTAGGCAGTGGCGTGGAAACAGTTCTGGAGGCCGACCGTGCGGACGGCGACGGCGGCGAGGAAGCAGTTCTGGGGGCCGACCGTGCGGACGGCGACGGCGGCGAGGAAGCAGTTCTGGGGGTCGACCGTGCGGACGGCGACGGCAGCGAGGAAGCAGTTTTGGGGGCCGACCGTGCGGACGGCGGCGAGGAAGCAGTTCTGGGGGCCGACCGTGCGGACGGCGACGGCGGCGAGGAAGCAGTTCTGGGGGCCGACCGTGCGGACGGCGACGGCGGCGTGAAAGCAAGTCCGGAGGCCGGCCACGGTGACGAAGATGCCCAACATGCGGCCTGGCAGATGACTGACGGTGTTGAGGCGGCAGTTGGGGACCTGAAGGCTGCGTGGCCTTCGCAGCACCAGACAAGACGGAAGCTGAGGCAGAGGCTGGACCAGACGAGACGGAAGCTGAGGCAGAGGCTGGACCAGACGAGACGGAAGCTGAGGCAGAGGCTGGACCAGACGACGGCGTGGGTGGAGACACTGACGCTGGACCAGACGACGGCGTGGGTGGAGACACTGACGCTGGACCAGACGACGGCGTGGGTGGAGACACTGACGCTGGACCAGGCGACGGCGTGGGTGGAGACACTGACGCTGGACCAGGCGACGGCGTGGGCGGAGACCCTGACGCTGGACCAGGCGACGGCGTGGGTGGAGCTGAGACCGGACCAGACAAAGGCGAAGGCGGAGCTGAGACCGGACCAGACAAAGGCGAAGGCGGACCAGGACCAGACGAAGGCGGAGCAGGACCAGGACCTGGACCAGACGAAGGCGGAGCTGGAGCTGGACCAAACGAAGGCGGAGCTGGACCAGGACCAGACGAAGACGGAGACGGAGCTGGACCAGACGAAGGCGGAGCTGGACCAGGACCAGACGAAGACGGAGACGGAGCTGGACCAGACGAAGGCGGAGCTGGACCAGGACCAGACGAAGCAGATGAGGCAGAGGCCGGACCAGGCGACGGCGAAGTTGATGGTGATGAAGCCGGACCAGGCGACGGCGAAGTTGATGGTGGTGAAGCCGGACCAGGCGACGGCGTGGGTGGAGCTGAGACCGGACCAGACAAAGGCGAAGGCGGAGCTGAGGCAGGACCAGACGAAGACGAAGGCGGACCAGACGAAGGCGGAGCAGGACCAGGACCAGACGAAGCAGATGAGGCAGAGGCCGGACCAGGCGACGGCGAAGTTGATGGTGGTGAAGCCGGACCAGGCGACGGCGAAGTTGATGGTGGTGAAGCCGGACCCGGCGACGGCGAAGTTGATGGTGGTGAAGCCGGACCAGGCGATGGCGAAGTTGATGGTGGTGGTGGAGACTCCGAGGCTGCAGCTGGCGGCAGCGTGGAAGCCGGAGACGGAGGCGCTGCAGCAGGCGGCGGCGTGGACGAAACAGTGGATGCGGCTGCTGCTGCAGGCGTGGATGCGGCCGCTGGTGGAGCAGCTGGTGGCTGGACGGGCTCCTTGGGCCCTCCAGCTGGCGAAGCAGGAAGCTGGCTAGGTTCTCCTGAACCTCCAGCTGACGAGTCTTGGGGCTGGACGGGCTCCTCGGGCCCTCCAGCTGACGAGTCTTGGGGCTGGACGGAATCCTCGGGCCCCCCAGCGAAAACAGTCTCAGAACCAGTGGGCACTGGAGCCCCTGGCACACACAGGACAGAACCAGCAGGTGCGGGGACCCCTGGCAGAGACAGAACAGAACCAGCAGGTGCGGGGACCCCTGGCAGGGACAGAACAGAACCAGCAGGTGCGGAGACCTCTGGCAGGGACAGAACAGAACCAGCAGGTGCGGAGACCTCTGGCAGAGACAGAACAGAACCAGCAGGTGCGGGGACCTCTGGCGGGCGCAGAACAGAACCAGCAGGTGCGGAGACCTCTGGCGGGCACAGAACAGAACCAGCAGGTGCGGGGACCTCTGGCAGAGACGGAACAGAACCAGCAGGTGCGGAGACCTCTGGCGGGCACAGAACAGAACCAGCAGGTGCGGGGACCCCTGGCAGGGACAGAACAGAACCAGCAGGTGCGGAGACCTCTGGCAGGGACAGAACAGAACCAGCAGGTGCGGAGACCTCTGGCAGAGACAGAACAGAACCAGCAGGTGCGGGGACCTCTGGCGGGCGCAGAACAGAACCAGCAGGTGCGGAGACCTCTGGCGGGCACAGAACAGAACCAGCAGGTGCGGGGACCTCTGGCAGAGACGGAACAGAACCAGCAGGTGCGGGGACCTCTGGCGGGCGCAGAACAGAACCAGCAGGTGCGGGGACCTCTGGCGGGCGCAGAACAGAACCAGCAGGAGCGGGGACCTCCGGCAGAGACAGAATAGAACCAGCAGGTGCGGAGACCTCTGGCGGGCACAGAACAGAACCAGTAGGTGCGGGGACCTCTGGCGGGCACAGAACAGAACCAGCAGGTGCGGGGACCTCTGGCGGGCACAGAACAGAACCAGTAGGTGCGGGGACCTCTGGCGGGCGCAGAACAGAACCAGCAGGTGCGGGGACCTCCGGCAGAGACAGAATAGAACCAGCAGGTGCGGAGACCTCTGGCGGGCACAGAACAGAACCAGTAGGTGTGGGGACCTCTGGCGGGCACAGAACAGACTGCAGCTGCGCGGAGCACCGACCCTGCTCAGGCAGCGACAGCCGGGTGCAGTCCTCAGCTGGGTTCTTAACCTCCAGGGGTCCAGAGTCTGCTGGGGGCCGAAACCCAGCCTCTGGGGAGGCCCTGGGGCGAATAACAGTCTCTAGATTAGCCAGTTTCCGAGAAACTAGAGTGGTTTTATTGGGTTTGTCTCTCCGCTTAATATGGGTGCTAGGAACGGGATTCAAAATGGGTGGCACAGACACAGCCTCCAGTATGGAGGGAGCGGGTGACCGGGCTAATGGAATAGATGCAGGCTGGGCTAATGAACTGGCTAAAGGCTGATGTACTGTTTGAGGTGAGACTGGAGTTGGTAGTGGAGTGGATGAAACCCAGTCAGTTACTGTTTTGGATGTTTTGAAAATGCCAACTTGTGAGAGGTCAGTTACCACGAAGGTAGGTAAGCGCCGTGAACTGTCTCTACTCTCCCCATGAACAGCCCCAGAAAACACAGTCCCAGAAGCACCAGCGTCCTTAAAACTCACCACAGCTGGTCGCACAGGGGTCCCTGAATCCGGCTGTGGGGTGAAGCGCCGGTGGCGCGAAGGTTTCCTTCCCACCGCTGACGGCTCCGACAGGTAGGGAAAAACCCCTGGGGGGTCGGGCCGTGAAACCTCCGGTGGGTGAATCTGAGACGGCTGCTTTGTGGCGGTCGTTGTCCGTTGTTGCTGGGCAGAAAACACTGGACACTGAGCTGCAGGCGGCTGCTGAGAAGAAAACACTGGACACTGAGCTGCAGGCGGCTGCTGAGCAGAAAACACTGGACACTGAGCTGCAGGCGGCTGCTGATCAGCTGACGGAGCTGCAGGTGGCGGCTTCTGCGGTGACGTGGAAACGCAGGGTGAGTCGGGTGGCACGATAACAATCCCTAACATTTTATAGAATGCCTGAGCAGGCGTAAGCTGGTTGCTGGCAGGCTCGTAGTAGTCCTCCCGGGACCGGCTGGAGCGTCTTCTGCGAGACCGGGGCGTCCGCGGGGAGGAAGCGGCTAGCGCGGAACGGCAGCACGGAGGCCCTCCAAGCGCCAGCCGGGTCCCGTCAAAACGGGAGCTGCGCTTCCATGGTGAGTCCGCTGGATCCATTACTGGTCGCGTCGTACTGTCACGGCTGGGGCGGCAGTCGTGTGGAGGTGAGGAAGGAGGATCCAAAAGCAGACAGTGGCGGAGGTGCAAGTGGGTTTTATTTACAGTGCACAAATAACCAAGGTGTGAGCAGAACAGAACATAAACCTAAACTGGAAAAACTAATACAAAAGGAGGACATGGAGCGAGGAGCAGAGAGACGCGGAGCAGAGACACAAATGAACACAGACGACGCGACGAGAAGCACAGGCAGACACCAACTATAAATACACACACCAGGTAATCAGGAAATGGCACACAGGAGGGCAACACAGCTGGGAGGAATCAGGGCTGACGGGACAGGGGAAATGTAAACTGAACATACTCACATCAGACAGAGACCTTCACAATAAAACAGGAAACTCAGACACGAGGAACCAAACAAGACACAGAACTAAACAGACAGCTTCACAAACAGGCGGGGTGACACGATAGACAGACAGAGACACAGACGCAGACTCAAAGGCAGACCAAATATAACACATAAAACTCAAACAATAATAATCAACATCATCATAATAAACTAGAAATGATAATAAACTGAAAGCGCTGGGTCACCGACCCAGGACCATGACATATTTAATGACTTCATAGAGGAAATGTTCTCTAAAACAAATCAAAAAGTTATGTTTATCTGTGGTGATTTTAATATTGACCTGTTGAATCCGAAAAAGCATAAAATGACCGACGAATTCCTAAACACTATGTACAGTTTGAGTTTACATCCTAAAATAACCAGGCCTAGCAAAATTACACCACATTGTGCCACCTTACTTGACAATATTTTCACTAACAATATGGAAAACAACATTGTGAGCGGAATATTAATTAATGACATCAGTGATCACCTACCAGTTTTTGCAGTTTATGACACTAATTATAAGAAAAATCAGCATGAAGAACAACTGAGATACAGACGTGTAAGGACAGAAGAAACTATGAATGCACTTAAGAATGATCTATTAAATCAGGACTGGGACAATGTGTACAAAGAAACTGATATTGATATTGCATATGGCATATTTTTAAGAATATTCATGGAATTGTACGATAAAAACTGTCCAACAATAAAATACAACAGAAAGCACAAATATTCAGATAGACCATGGATCACTAAGGGTTTACAAAATGCATGTAAAAAGAAAAATACACTCTATAGGGAATTCCTAAAACAACGAACAAAAGATGCTGAAAATAAATATAAAAAATACAAAAATAAGTTGACTAATATTATACGTGTATGTAGAAAGGAGTATTATAGTAAAATATTGAACAACAATAAACATAATATGAAGGGAATATGGGATGTTTTAAATGGTATCATTAAAAATAATTCTGGACAGCAAAGTTATCCTCAATACTTTATCGACAATGGCAATATTATGGAAAACACTGCTGATAAGGTCAACAGCTTTAATCATTATTTTGTAAATATTGGACCAAAACTGGCAGAACAAATTCCTGAGTCACTGGCATCAGTAGACTGTAGTGAAAACCTGATTGATAGGAACCCTAACTCAATGTTCCTCACATCAGTGGAGGAAAAAGAAATAATTGACATTGTACACATGTGTAAATATAAAACATCAACTGATTGTAATGATATTGACATGAAAATCGTCAAGAAGGTCATTGAAGGAATTGTAGGACCTCTAACATACATTTGCAACTTATCATTTCAGACGGGAAAAGTGCCAAACAAAATGAAAATAGCTAAAGTTGTGCCGCTGTATAAAACTGGGGATAGACGCCACTTCACAAATTACAGGCCTGTTTCTTTACTATCACAATTCTCCAAAATCCTAGAAAACCTGTTTAATAAACGATTAGACAAATTCTTAGATAAATATAAATTACTCTCTGACAGTCAATATGGATTCAGATCAAAAAGATCAACATCTCTGGCATTAATCGAATCAATTGAGGAGATTACGAATGCTATAGATCAGAAACAGTATGCAGCTGGAGTATTTCTGGATCTCAAGAAAGCATTCGACACAATCAATCATGACATATTAATTAATAAACTGGAACGGTACGGGATCAGGGGGGTTGTACTGCAATGGGTGAAAAATTATTTAAGTGACAGGAAACAATTTGTGAAGCTGGGTGTCCATTCCTCATCATGCTTGGACATTGCTTGTGGTGTTCCACAAGGCTCTGTACGGGGTCCAAAATTATTTATTATTTATATAAATGATATTTGTAAGGCATCTGATATATTAAAATTAGTATTATTTGCAGATGACACAAATATTTTTTGTTCTGGGGGGAATCTAAAGGAGCTGCTGGATACAATTACGTCAGAAATGTGCAAAATTAAAAAATGGTTTAACAGGAACAAACTATCGCTAAATCTAAGTAAAACTAAAATAATCTTATTTGGGAATTCCCTTAGAAATGCACAAGTGCAGATTCATATAGATGGTGTGGAAATTGAAAGAGTACTTGAACATAAGTTTCTTGGTGTGATTATAGATGATAAATTAAACTGGAAGTCTCATATAAATCATATACATAACAAAATTTCAAGAAGTGTCTCAATCTTGAGTGAAGTAAAACACATTCTGGACCACAAATCACTCCACATTCTCTATTGTTCCCTGATTGCACCGTATTTGAATTACTGTGCAGAGGTGTGGGGCAATACTTACAAATGTTCGCTATCATCAATCTTTATATTACAAAAAAGGGCCGTAAGGATAATCCATAAAACCGGTTACAGAGATCATACAAATCCACTATTCTTAAAATCAAAAATTCTAAAATTCACAGATCTGGTTCATTTTCTCACTGCACAAATTATTTATAAAGCAATAAATAACCTGCTTCCTGACAATATTCTAAAAATGTTTTCTAAAAGGGAACGGGGATACAATTTGAGGGGGGAATTAAATTTAAAACATCCTGGTATCCGTACAACATTAAAACGTTTTTGCATCTCTGTGTGTGGAGTGAAACTGTGGAACAGACTAAGTAAAGATATAAAGCAATATCCGAGCATGGCACAGTTTAAAAAGCGGTTTAAGGAGATGGTTTTTACAGGGTACAGGGAAGAGGTGGAGATTTGATAGGGTGTTCTTGTCTAATATTTTCATGTGTGTGCGGGCGCACAGGTATGTTGGTATGGGTATATATATATTTGTAGGTTGTGTATCCTTTGAGGTGTTAATGGGGTTATTGAAAATGTGTATATGTGCGTAGGTGTATATACGTATGTATGGATAGATAGAAACATATGTATATATATTAAAAAAAAAATACATACGACATATAATGTAACTGCAAGGAGGTATTTCTGTAGTCTATAGATTACTAGATAGTGGAAAAGGGCTGGGATTAAATAAGCTCATGCTTCTTCCTGCTCCTTTTTGAACATGAAAGTTATTTGTAGTTGTGGTTGCTCGTTTTCTTTTTGTTTTGCTTTGTTTATTTGTCTCTTTTAATTCTATGTTGTTGTACTTTTTTAACATGTTCAAAATAAAGATTCAATCAATCAATCAATCAATCAAGGCCTAATGAAAAAAATGTGATTGAATGCCATACACTCAGTGGGGAAAGAACTGAAAGCCAAATGGATGTGTATCTACAACTATAGTAATTTCCTAACCCTCCTAACTGAAACTGATATTGGGAATCTTTAGGAAGGACTAGTAATCATGAAAGGGGTTACGTTAAAGAAGTGTGACATTTTGGTAGGTTTCCCCCCCTAATCCATAGCTTAAATTAACCATGTAAAAAAAATGTACCCAGGGGTTATACTCTTTAGTAGTTTCTAACTCTTAAGAAATGAAGTATTTTCTTAAGAGTTGGCAGAATTACAAGAAGAGAGACAACAGCAGTATTATTCTTAGTTAAAGTAAGCTGTTTGCATGAAAAGGAAAATGGTGTGGTAAAGTAACTTATAACATAGAGGGTGTTTAATTCATGTAATGAATATTGTCAGCATTTTCTAATACAGTCACCAAATATTTAGATTTGTAGAATTTTACAGGGTTGATCTCCTTAAACTTGTGTTATTGTTATTATGCAAGTGGAGAGCTGTCATACTCTCAGAGTAGGAAGGACTCAAACACAAAAAGAGGCAGGCAGTCTTTTCTTTCAAGCTCAGGTCCTCTACCAGAGGCCTGGGAGTTTGAGGGTCCTGCGCAGTATCTTAGCTGTCCCTAGGACTGCACTCTTCTGGACAGAGATCTTCCTCGGATCTGCTGGAGCCACTCGCCTGGCCTGGGAGTCACCGCACCGAGTGCTCCGATTACTACTGGGACCACTGTTACCTTCACTCTCCACATCTTCTCGAGCTCTTCTTTGAGCCCTTGGTATTTCTCAAGCTTCTCGTGTTCCTTCTTCCTGATGTTGCTGTCATTCAAAACCACTACATCTATCACTCACATGTGGGCAGATGTTCCAATCAAATATTAATTATTGTCACAAAAGCATTGTGGTTAGGCATGATCATGATTTCTAGTAGGGATAGTATGGATATATCAGCATTTTTCTGACAACCCAATTTTGTCCCTACCACTGCTGCCATAACCACCACATCAAATAAAATGTAAAAGGGTACACCACATAGCACTTATTAGTGAATGTATGTTTTGCTGGACACCTGGAGTGCATTCCTGACTATCCATTGT
Source organism: Neolamprologus brichardi (assembly GCF_056152115.1). Taxonomy (NCBI): domain Eukaryota; kingdom Metazoa; phylum Chordata; class Actinopteri; order Cichliformes; family Cichlidae; genus Neolamprologus; species Neolamprologus brichardi. The sequence goes on along the minus strand of NC_142124.1, from coordinate 28,100,188 downwards.
AAACAGGTTTTTTTTTTGTCGTTGTAGTTTTATGTATTTTTGAATCATACACAGCAAATGATTTTTTTTTGGTCAGACTGATGTGGAACACCAGATTTGACAATGTGCTGATAAAGGTATGCTGCTTTTCAAGGGGTGGACCCTTAAACCGCTGGCCGAATTATTGTCCTCAGTACTTTCCAAATTAAAGATATAACCAAGGCAATAGACGGTTCATGATTTAATGACCTCCAGAAAATCATTAACCACCAGCGTGAAAAGAAAAACCTGTTCAAACTCCCTCAAATGGAATAAAAACAGAGACAAAAAATAATATTAATATATATTCATATTAATATATTAATATTAATAATATTAATAAGGTTACTTATTAAAGATCTATCCATGTCCACATGCACATCTTGGATAAAGAGGCTCACATGGAAGTATTTGAGTGTTTTGCAATTACAAAATTCAAATTAGAATTCAACAAATTTGACTTTTAGACTAATGGATCACAAAAGTTTAAAGTTAGATATGTCATTATAGATGATGATACATAGAGGGTGCTCTTTTACGTCTTACTGAAGCAGAAGAAACTTGTAAAACATAACACATTGGGTTATGTGTAACTGTAAACCTACACAAAGTCTCTTTTCTCCTGGGACTTATACTCCCAAGAGGCAGTATTCCTTTCAGATTCATGGCTTACAAGAGAAGAAGCTGTTTAGAACAAACAAAAATGTAAATATATAAAATCAGATGGAGTGGCTATGAATGTAATGACAAGAATGCAAAAGACAAATGATGAAAACCTGGAAAGCCATTTGCCTGGAAATCAAAGGGATAACATAGGGAGAAAAACAACCAATCAAGCTAACATCCAGTTATCTTGAGTGGTTTAAAATAGCTAATTTTAAAATAACACTTCACCTAGAATCCACACAGTGACAAAGAGACCACAAGTCATCAACTGTAAGAAATTTGAAAAGATTTAAAGATTATTTGTAGTTTACATCCACTACCTGGCCTTGTTACACAAAAGCTGACAAAATAATCAGTTTCCTGTGCTCAAGTAAAAGGCATATGAGCAAAATAATTTGTTTGTTGTTATGACCAGGGTAAAATGATGAAACTGACATTTGCCAACTTTTAATTGTACTTTGGGATGCTGAACATTGGAATTATATGACAGTTGTTAAACAGGTCAGATTAACACACTGTGAAATTGCTTCTTTTTAGAGAGTCCATCTAAGAATTCTTGCCATTGGTCTATGTTGAGTCAGTCTGCTTTTTTAAAGCAGAAAACCTGCAGAAACAGGTAATGGTAGTGTGATGATATTTTTGCTGAAAACTACCATCTAATTTTCTTCCAGCTAAGGACAGAAAATGATAGAAACAAGAAGCAAACAATGGAAAAAAAACCCTATAACATAAAAAACAATTGTGAGTTATTTTTCTGAATTACTGAATTATTGGTTTAACCTTAGTGTACTTAAAGTTGTTATTGTGAGTTTCCCCAATCTATTTTGATAACAGGAAGAATCTGTTAGCTAGGTAGCAAAGTGAATCTGTAATTCACTTTAAAATGAAAAAAAAGAAGAAAGTTTGCTATTCCTTCCTATTATGTAAAGGATCATAATCTAGAGAACAGGAAACTACAGAACACAAAGTTTATTTCCTTTTCTGATATATCAGGCACACTGAAACAGTGCTATAATCAGAGTTAAACAACTACATCGCTTAATGAATGAATTGATCACTGAATGAATCTTTACAGTAATAGACTGAAAAGATTTGTGGTGATTGTTTTTAAAATGTATAATAATAATAATAATTTTTAAAAAACATTTTACACCTTTCCTTAGGTATGATCCCATAAGGGTATGGAAGCAGGTAATGTTTAGATCTTCCACTAGCTTTTTGAAGAACTAGTTGTCATTGGAAGATAAGACACACACACACACACACACACACACACACACACACACACACACACACACACACACACACACACACACACACACACACACAAAACACACACACACACAGCTTGAAAATGTCAAACAAAATAACTCCTGTCAGTATTTTTCTCTGTGAAACCAACCATTACCACACCAACTGCTAAAGGGATAACGGAAAAGATAAAACCTAGTAGACTGACAGCTAATGAAGCTGACCAAAAAAGAAAGTGAGATAAAGATGATAGCACTTAGGAGTTGAATGATCATGACTGTACTAACCCATTAAATGAAAAGCATTGTGCATTCAGTGATTTTCTAAGCAAAATCCTAGGTGGAACAAAAACAAAGTATCTCCTAAGAAAGAAAAGATTTCCTTCACTACTATTGTGAAAGCAATACAAAATATAGGGTGTGTGTGTGTGTGTTGTAATTTAATAAAGTCAAGGGTTTGTTTGCTTGAGAGTTATACGTGTTGTTGTAAAATGTAAGAGCTATATCTTAAAAGTGTGTTTTATTGCTGGAAAAGAGTAGCATCATAAGTAAATGATTATGATGGTAATGTTTAGTCTTCTCAATTGAATGTAATAGGCCATAGGAGAACATTGTATTTGGATAGCTTGAACTAGAACTAGTGATGGCCAAACGAAGCTTTCTGAAGCATTGAAACTTGTGTTAAAAAACGGTTCATTAATCGAAGCGTTTCAAGATAGTCCTCTCTGGTGACATCTGGTGGCCAAAAATATGAAGAACGTCTTGAATGTAGAAATTAAAGTGTACTGCTTCACTATGACTGCCCACTCTACAGAGTGGACTTCACAATTCTGTCTGATACTGGGCTACCCTTGTGTTGCTTTGAACATGTATTTTTTGGCTGTTTTTTTCTATTTGTTTAATAAATACATTTGATCAATAAACAACGGTACATGTTTTAGTTAAATGTACCATGGTGTGGTTGCTCTTTGCTTGCGGCTTCTTGATGTTGGTAAATACAATAGATGAAAAATACATGTAATTAATATATATATATATATATATATATATATATATATATATATATATATATATATATATATATCTATATATATATATATATATATATATATATATATTAGGCCAATTTTCCTTCACATATTTTTGTGCAGGTATATTACTACTTACGTTCAACTGTACAACATAAAGCTCCTTGAGGCGACTGTTGTTGTGATTTGGCGCTATATAAATAAAATTGAATTGAATTGAATTGAATAGATGGGTATATGACAGATCTCATTGGGAGAGGACAAAATAACACATATAGTATGTGTATTAATATGGTTACAGTTAAGCCTCAATTCTAACCCTTGGCTTGCAAGCTGCAGGTTACTAACACAAAGGTTACTGTCCTCAGGCTGTACAACACACACAAACACACACTCACACTGGTAGAGAAGAGAGAGAGAAAGGAAGAAAGGTAAACTGTATCCAGATAACCCAGGGACAATTTGCTTTCCTAAGCAGCTTAACAGTTCATTTCATGTTGAAGTTGCCACCTTTGGTTTCGAGTTTGGTTTCATAATGAAGACGATATGATTGAAACAGGAGGCAAACGACTGATCTGAAGCCAAATGTCTGAATTTACAACTATAATTGTCTCATAAGGAATCAATTCAAACAAGTAATTTGATATGTGCAGTTTTGGCAGTGTCTTTACTAATCTTAGACTTTACGTTACCTTTGAATATTATGTAAGTGCACCCAAGGAGAGGCGGTCAGTCATACATCCATACATACATACCCAGCATTAAAAATTATGAAAATTATGGAAAGAGCAAAAATTAAAGAAGAAGATGATATAACACAATTCACATTTTGTTTAAAATGGGCATTTGCATCCTTTCAGATCCACATTTTATATAGGGTTGTAATAATTTAAATTTATTGCTTTTTGTAATGATTATGGGAGAAATAATATATTATAGTATTTGAAAAAAAATGCTTACATTTTATGATCTAACATTTGAACATAGCAGCATTTAACTGCATTCAGAAATCAGATATTTGTAACTATGTTAAAAAAATATTTGAAAATTATGTAGGACATAAACAGCTGGTCAGCAGAAATGTGCACTACATTGCCAAAAGTATTAGCTCATCTGATCTGACTCATCTATCAAATTTCCAGATAGAGAAGCATGGTTTGTCACTCTGGAGAAGACGTCTCCACTATTGTAGGGGCAAGTGGCAGTGTGTTTTACAACACTGCATCTGATGTTTTACATTGCACTTGTTGATGTGAGGTTTAGATGGAGCTGCTCGGCCATGGAAGCCCATTCCAAGTAGCTCTTTATACATCCTATCATAGTACCATGGTGGAATTCACTGAACTCCTGAAACTGACTGTTCTTTCACAAATTTATAGAAGCAGTCCACTTGATTTTATACACCTATGGATTTTATATCCCCATGTAAGTTAGGATGGATGGGTGAATTAATACTTCTGGCAATATAGTAAGAAAGACATTTGAAGGCAAATCTATGTACTGCATCTATAAATATGGATGATATATGGATCCATACAGTGTGTACATTGTGTATTGTGTTCAGCTAAAGTACTCTGCTGTACTCTTCTTCATTAAAAAAAGCTGTTTACATGAAAGGAACATTTTACATTCATAGCAAAGTAACTTACTACAGAGAGTGTGCTACATGTCATGTAATATTATCTCCTGAATATTTCAATACAGTCACCAAATATTTAAATATCACAATTTTTACATGAACAATCTCAAAGTTTAGTTATGAAGGAAAATACCACTTTTCTGATTATCTGATATCCTTCCTACCACTACTGCCATGGCTACCATATCAAATAAAATTCTACAGGGTAAACCAAAGAGCACTTATTGGTGAATTTGTGTCTATATATATCTATATCTATATCTATATCTATATATATATATATATAGATATATATATGGATATTATAAAGTATTAAGACATTTTTGGCTTTGTATTTTTTATGTATTTTAGAAGCACACACAGCAAATGGTCATTTTATCAGTTTGGTGTGGGATCACTGAATTTGGCAATGTACTTTACAGTGAGCAGCAGCTTGCTCGCATTTAAGTATATAATTGTTTGCAATGTAACAAAGATTACCCATCTTTTTTAATGAAATTAATGCAGACGTGTTGTCAAATTAATAACCCACCAATTCAATTCAATTCAATTCAATTTTATTTATATAGCGCCAAATCACAACAAATGTCGCCTCAAGGCGCTTCATAGATACAGAGAAAAGCCCAACAATCATATGACCCCCTATGAGCAAGCACTTTGGCGACAGTGGGAAGGAAAAACTCCCTTTTAACAGGAAGAAACCTCCGGCAGAACCAGGCTCAGGGAGGGGAGGCCATCTGCTGCAACCGGTTGGGGTGAGAGAAGGAAGACAGGATAAAAGACATGCTGTGGAAGAGAGACAGAGATTAATAACAGATATGATTCAATACAGAGAGGTCTATTAACACATAGTGAGTGAGAAAGGTGACTGGAAAGGAAAAACTCAATGCATCATGGGAATCCCCCGGCAGCCTACATCTATTGCAGCATAACTAAGGGAGGATTCAGGGTCACCTGGTCCAGCCCTAACTATATGCTTTAGCAAAAAGGAAAGTTTTAAGCCTAATCTTAAAAGTAGAGATAGTGTCTGTCTCCCGAATCCAAACTGGAAGCTGGTTCCACAGAAGAGGGGCCTGAAAACTGAAGGCTCTCCCTCCCATTCTACTTTTAAATACTCTAGGAACAACAAGTAGGCCTGCAGAGTGGGAGCGAAGTGCTCTAATAGGGTAATATGGTACTACAAGGTCATTAAGATAAGATGGGGCCTGATTATTTAAGACCTTGTATGTGAGGAGCAGGATTTTGAATTCAATTCTGGATTTAACAGGAAGCCAATGAAGGGAAGCCAAAACAGGAGAAATATGCGCTCTCTTTCTAGTCCCTGTCAGTACTCTTGCTGCAGCATTTTGGATTAACTGAAGGCTTTTCAGTGAGTTTTTTGGACATCCTGATAATAATGAATTGCAGTAGTCCAGCCTGGAAGTAATAAATGCATGAACTAGTTTTTCAGCATCACTCTGAGACAGGATATTTCTAATTTTAGAGATGTTGCGGAAATGGAAGAACGCAGTCTTACATATTTGTTTAATATGTGCGTTGAAGGACATATCCTGGTCAAAAATGACTCCAAGGTTCCTCACAGTGTTACTGGAGGCCAAGGTAATGCCATCCAGAGTAAGAATCTGGTTAGATACCATATTTCTAAGCTTTTCAGCGCCGAGTACAATGACCTCAGTTTTATCTGAGTTAAGAAGCAGAAAGTTAGTGGCCATCCAAGTCTTTATGTCTTTAAGACATTCCTGCAGTTTAACTAATTGGTGTGTGTTATCTGGCTTTATGGACAGATAGAGCTGGGTGTCATCTGCATAGCAGTGAAAATGTATGCTATGTCTTCTAATGATGCTGCCTAGGGGAAGCATGTATAATGTAAACAGAATTGGTCCTAGCACTGAACCCTGTGGAACTCCATAATTAACCTCAGTGTGTGAAGAGGACTCTCCATTTACATGCACAAATTGGAGTCTATTAGATAGATATGATACAAACCACTGCAGTGCAATACCTGTAATACCTACAGCATGTTCTAATCGCTCTAACAGGATATTATGGTCAACAGTATCGAATGCTGCACTAAGGTCAAGAAGGACAAGCACAGAGATGAGTCCACTGTCAGAGGCCATAAGAAGATCATTTGTAACCTTCACTAAAGCTGTTTCTGTGCTGTGATGAACTCTGAAACCTGACTGAAACTCTTCAAATAAACCATTCCTCTGCAGATGATCTGTTAGCTGTTTGACAACTACTCTTTCAAGGATTTTTGATATGAAAGGAAGGTTGGAGACTGGCCTATAATTAGCTAAGACTGCTGGGTCTAGAGATGGCTTTTTGAGTAAAGGTTTAACTGCAACCACCTTGAAGGCCTGTGGTACATAGCCGATTATTAGAGATAGGTTGATCATATATAAGATCGAAGAATTAATCAATGGCAGGACTTCTTTGAGCAGTTTTGTAGGAATGGGGTCTAAAAGACACGTTGATGGTTTGGAGGAAGTAATTATTGAAGTTAACTCAGAAAGATCGATTGGAGAAAAAGAGTCTAACTTAACATCAATGGAACTAAGAGTAGCTGTAGATAATATTACATCTGTGGGATGATTATTGGTAATTTTTTCTCTAATGATAAAAATTTTATTTGTGAAGAAGTTCATGAAGTCATCACTAGTTAACGTTAAAGGGATGGTTGGCTCAAAAGAGCTCTGACTTTTTGTCAGCCTGGCTACAGTGCTGAAGAGAAACCTGGGGTTGTTCTTATTTTCTTCAATCAGTGATGAGTAGTAAGCTGTTCTGGCTTTGCGGAGGGCTTTCTTATAAAGCAACAAACTATTTCTCCAGGCTAAATGATGATCCTCTAAATTTGTGACACGCCATTTCCTCTCCAGATTACTAGTCATCTGCTTTAGGGTACGTGTTTGAGAATTATACCACGGGGTCAGGTACTTCTGATTAGAGACCTTAGTTTTCACCGGAGCTACAGTATCCAGAGTCGTACGTAGTGAGGAGGTGAAATTATTAACAAGATAATCGACCTCTGTTGGGGTAGCGTTCAGATAGCTGCTCTGCTCTGTGTTGGTACAGGGCATTGACGATGATAACAGTGGGTGGATTATATTCTTAAACTTAGTTACAGCGCTTTCAGAAAGACATCTACTTTGATAAAGTCCACTCTCCACTGCTGCGTAATCAATTATTGTAAATGTAAATGTTATCAAGAAATGATCAGACAGGAGAGGGTTTTCAGGAAACACTGTTAAATGTTCAGTTTCTATGCCATATGTTAAAACAAGATCTAGAGTGTGATTAAAGTGGTGGGTGGGTTCTTTTACATTTTGAGAGAAACCAATTGAGTCTAACAACAGATTAAATGCCATGTTGAGGCTGTCATTTTTAGCATCAACATGGATGTTAAAATCACCCACAATAATTATTTTATCTGAGCTCAGAACTAAATTAGATATAAAGTCTGAGAAATCAGACAGAAACTCTGTGTAAGGCCCAGGTGGACGATAGATGATAACAAGTAAGACTGGTTTCTGAGTTTCACAGCTGGGGTGGACAATGTTAAGCATCAGGCTTTCAAATGAATTAAAAGTCTGTCTTGGTCTTTCATTAATTAATAGACTGGTGTGAAAAATTGCTGCCAAACCGCCCCCTCGACCTGTGCTTCGAGATTTCTGGTAGTTAGAATGACTCGGGGGTGTTGATTCATTTAAACTAACATAATCATCCTGCTGCAACCAGGTTTCTGTAAGGCAGAGTAAATCAATTTGTTGATCAATTATTAAGTCATGTACTAACAGAGACTTGGAGGAGAGAGACCTAATATTTAATAATCCACATTTCACTGTTTTACTCTTTGGTTCAGATGTGGATACTGTATTGTTCTTTCTTTGTAAATGTTTAAGTTGTTTGTTGCTGGTTTTTAGTTTGTTTTTTGTCTTTTTGGAAGCAGACACAGTCTCTATGGAGATGAGTTTTTGGGGGGGTAGCAGGAGGAGAGAAGCTGCAGAGAGGCGTGTAAGACTGCAACTCTGCTTCCTGGTCCCAACTCTGGATAGTCATGTTTTGAGGGGTTTAATAAATTTGTCGATATTTCTAGAAATGAGAGCTGCTCCATCCAAAGTTGGATGGATGCCATCTCTCCTAACAAGACCAGGTTTCCTCCAGAAGGTTTGCCAATTATCTATGAAGCCCACATCATTTCTGGGACACCACTCAGACAGCCAGCAATTTAAGGAGAACATGCGGCTAAACATGTCACTCCTGGTCTGATTGGGGAGGGGACCAGAGAAAACTACAGAGTCCGACATTGTTTTGGCAAAGTTACACACCGACTCAATATTGATTTTAGTGACCTCTGATTGGCGTAACCGGGTGTCATTACTGCCGACGTGAATTATGATTTTACTGAATTTACGTTTACCCTTAGCCAGCAGTTTTAAATTTCCTTCAATGTCGCCTGCTCTGGCCCCTGGAAGACAATTGACTATGGTTGCCGGTGTCTCTAGCTTCACATGTCTGAGAACAGAATCACCAATTACCAGAGTTTGACCCCCAGCGGGTGTGTCACCGAGTGGGGAAAAACGGTTAGACACATGAACGGGTTGGTGGTGTACCTGGGGCTTCTGTTTAGGACTATGCTTCCTCCTCACCGTTACCCAGCCGCCTTCTTTCCGCAGCTGCTTGGGATTTGCCGGGGAACAGCTAGCGGGGCCTACGCTATCTTCGGCTGCACCAGCTACAGGGGCCTGGCTAGCTAAGGGTGAGAGCAGGGTGCAAAGCCGAGTCTCCAGTTCAGTAATCCTGGCCTCCAGAGCTGCAAATATGCTACATTTGTTACAGATATCATTACTGCTAAAGGAGGCCGAGGAATAGCTAAACATCTGACACAATGAGCAAGAAAGTGCAGAAGGGACAGGTGAAGTAGCCATGGTGCTAACGGGTCGGCTACGAGCTAAGCTAGCGAAACAGTACAGAGACAGTGAGTGAATACTTTGGCTATAAATTAGGTAGTGAGTACACAGAAAGTGTGCTTCGGATGAAGCACGTGAAGATTATACTGTGAAAAAAGAATGTATTTAAAAGTTGTTAATTAAACTGCTAAGCAAATAAGCTACTCAGAAACACCACTGTGTTTGAGCAGGAACAGGAAGCGATACTATACCACAGAGCGAGCGAACACCAAGTGACAGCGCAATATGTTCCATTTATTTGTTTAGTCACCAAATATTTAAATATTACAACTTTTACAGGAATAATCTCAAAGTTTTATTATGACCCACCAATATGTCCCTTGTGTTCAGTAAAGGGCAATATAGGATTCATGTTTTAGTGGCCTTAAGAACTCATTAACCACTCATCAGTGTGAAAAGGATCACCCATTCAAACCTACTCAAACAGAATAACAAGGGTAAATAAAATGCTCTTAAGCAAAAAAAAAAGTGTGTTTTAACATATATATAATATAGTTTGTTGAGTCATTCTTTAGACTAACTTGACAGTTCTTAATTTTCTGAAAATCTATAAAGGTTTTAACAGTTTTTTTTTCTGTTAGCTAGATATGAATAAATAAATAAATAATTAAATGAATAAAAAAAAGGTTTGTGTACAAATGAAACTGGACAGTTCCTCAAGCCAATTCCACAGAGAAAATAAAGTGTAAAAATGAGATAAAATGGAAACAAAAACAAAAAAGCCCATGGTCCTGCTCCCCAGTCGATGCCATACCTATTATATTTAAAACTTGCTCATTATGTAAGTGATCATTATCAAGTTACAGAATAGAACCAAACACAGCACATGAAGTTGATTATGTTTTCTGCTGTGACAGGTATTTTCAAATGCAGTATTTCAAGCAGAGCTCAGAAATTAAATGAGGAATGAACTTATGAATCAATAAATGAATGTATCTACCAATTCATCAGTCATTCAATATTTTCACAACAATAAAGTGAAATGATTTTTGCAAATGTCTCCCCAGTATGAACTCAAAAACCACAATAAGGGCATTTGTGAGGTAAACTGGTAATATTTAGACTTGCCATTTGTTTTTTTGAAGAAGTGCTTGTATTTGGCTTTTTCATGGAAGTTCTTGGCCAGATAACAATTAACATAATGCATAACAGTAAAAAGTCTGAGTCAGAAGAGGCAAACTAATGTCTGACCAAAGACTGCTGGCCTGAAAGAGCAGGCTACAGTTTTTCCCTTTTTATGGGACATTGGCAAACATTGGACAGTCTGGCTGCAGACTCTTGTACTGGAAATTTCTTTAGTTTATGTATTAATTAAATCACTTTAGTAATAGTAGTAACACTTTTGTACTCAGTATAGAAAGCTCACTCTTGACATCAGTTGTATGCATGTGGAAGTGGAATGTGATCAAAAGTCAGGTCCAAGTTTTATTGCACCTTCACAGCAGACTCATTTTCCTCTCGAGGGCTCTGGACATCCTGTTGCAGATGAGATGACGGTTGGTCGGAACTGTTCCTAGACTGAAGAGATAAGGATTTGTTAATAATTGATCTGCTGTGAAACATTCTTTGTTTGGGAGGTATGAAGGGATCAGGGTGATGTCTTTCCCTCAGCAAAACGGGTTATGCCGGGCTCACACTGTGCGATTTTGTCAGTCGCGCGATTCAGCTCCTGCTCAAACTGTACGATTGACTCGCAGGGGTTAAAAGTTTGTAGGTCACGATGCAGGGTCTCACACTATACGACCCGATGCTCTGATGCGACCCGAGTGCTCACACTGTGCGTCCATAAAATGAAGGTTATAACAGAAATTCTGTCGCTCGCTCTCCCTCTCTGTCTTTCACTCACACAAACACGCACACCACCGCCATCAACTTTGCTAAATTGCTAATGAAAAACACTGATCAGGCAGCTGTGATTGAGCAGCAATGTCCATCCAACTATTTTCACGGTTGTTGTGGTCGTGATAATTTTGTGAGGCCACATCGAAGAGGCTCGGATGAGCTTTCCAAAGTTCTACAAGTGCCTCCATCGCTTGTGTCCAGATCACACGCTGCACTGCCGTGCTGCACCATCTTTTTCGCTGACATTTGTGTTTGCGCATGCGCAGTGTGAGAAACGACGGTGACACCCTCACGACGGTCGTGAGGATTTCAAACAAGTTTGAAGTTGGAGTTTCAGAATCTTAATTATTCATACCTAACATCATAATTAATGGTGTTTCGAGAATAAAATTTAAATTGACAAGGGATTTTGTTGCAATCTCATAGTGTTGGAAGAAACACTTTTAAATAGTCTAAGGAGCTTGGAAAGAAAAGCGTCTGGATTTCTTTAAGTTGCTTGAAGACGTTTCACCTCTCATCCAAGAAGGTTCTTCAGTTCTAGGGTCAAATGGTGGAGGAGTGTCCCCCCCAAGACAGACAATCGACGCCCTAATGTTCCTCTACCTAATCACATGAGCCAAGGTTTCGGGTGAGCTCATTGTGAAACCTAGCCCCACCCTATTGTGTGATTTCCTGAGGTCAGATGGCCCAGGACGTGAGTGGGCGTTCAGGCGTCTGGTAAAGAATCTCAAAACTGGATTATAGATGGCAGACATTTGGCGTCGTAAACCACCAAAGATGGTCGCTCACAGTGGACATAAATGGCTTCTTTTACTCCTCTTTCAAACCATCTGTCTTCTCTGTCCAAAATATGAACATTGGCATCTTTGACACAACGACACGACGAGCTCACCTGAAACTTCACACCTTGGGTCGTGTGATTAGGTAGAGCACATGTGTCAAACTCATGGCCCGCAGGCCACATCCAGCCCGGCGTACATTTATATCCGTACCTCTTAATGGATCTCAAGAAGAAAAGAAGAGGTTGTTGAAGGAGTGTATGGTGAAAAACAATTATATCCTTTCTCCTAACACTCACTCATCCCTTACTCAGGAGAAGCTAAGATGAAGCAGCATTAGCTTAATGAAAAGCACTCACTGAGACACAGATGCATAAACAGTCACCAGAGACAGTGAAAATATTTCACACCACATAACAAGATATATTACACTTTACAAAGCTAAGCAGCTTAACAGTTCATTTCATGTTGAAGTTGCCACCTTTGGTTTCGAGTTTGATTTTAAAAGTGACGCTTTGAATATTTCTGAAATGCATTTTTTCCATTCATCATTCATCACCTCTTTCTCATATCTTTTTTCACCTTTTTTGTTTCGCTAGGTTGATGTGTTTGGTTATGGAGCTGACAGTAATGGAAACTGGAGTCACTACTGGGGAATACTCAAAAACAAAAATTTAAGAACTGGAGTACATCCTGGAAAATATGACTATGACATCAACCAGCGCTTAGCTCAGCAACAAAAAATTAAGCTTTATGAGGGCATAATGAAGAAGATATGATTGAAACAGGAGGCAAACTACTGATCTGAAGCCAAACGTCTGAATTTACAACTATAATTGTCTCATAAGGAGTCAGTTCAAACAAGTAATTTGATATGTGCAGTTTTGGCAGTGTCATTACTAATCTTAGACTTTACGTTACCTTTGAATATTATGTAAGTGCACCCAAGGAGAGGCGGTCAGTCATACATCCATCCATACATACCCAGCATTAAAAATTATGGAAAATTATGGAAAGAGGGCATAATGGAAGAGCAAAAATTAAAGAAGAAGATGATATAACACAATTCAAATTTTGTTTAAAATGGGCATTTGCATCCTTCCAGATCCACATTTTATATAGGGTTGTAATAATGTAACTTTATTGCTTTTTGTAATGATTATGGGAGAAATAATATATTATAGTATTTGAAAAAAAATGCTTACCTTTTATGATCTAACATTTGAACATAGCAGCATTTAACTGCATTCGGAAATCAGATATTTGTAACTATGTTAAAAAAATATTTGAAAATTATGTAGGACATAAACAGCTGGTCAGCAGAAATGTGCACTACATTGCCAAAAGTATTAGCTCATCTGATCTGACTCATCTATCAAATTTCCAGATAGAGAAGCATGGTTTGTCACTCTGGAGAAGACGTCTCCACTATTGTAGGGGCAAGTGGCGGTGTGTTTTACAACACTGCATCTGATGTTTTACATTGCACTTGTTGATGTGAGGTTTAGATGGAGCTGCTCGGCCATGGAAGCCCATTCCAAGTAGCTCTTTATACATCCTATCATAGTACCACGGTGGAATTCACTGAGCTCCTGAAACCGACTGTTCTTTCACAAATTTATAGAAGCAGTCCACGTGATTTTATACACCTATGGATTTTATATCCCCATGTAAGTTAGGATGGATGGGTGAATTAATACTTCTGGCAAGTAAGAAAGACATTTGAAGGCAAATCTATGTACTGCATCTATAAATATGGATGATATATGGATCCATACAGTGTGTACATTGTGTATTGTGTTCAGCTAAAGTACTCTGCTGTACTCTTCTTCATTAAAAAAAGCTGTTTACATGAAAGGAACATTTTACATTCATAGCAAAGTAACTTACTACAGAGAGTGTGCTACATGTCATGTAATATTATCTCCTGAATATTTCAATACAGTCACCAAATATTTAAATATCACAATTTTTACATGAACAATCTCAAAGTTTAGTTATGAAGGAAAATACCACTTTTCTGATTATCTGATATCCTTCCTACCACTACTGCCATGGCTACCATATCAAATAAAATTCTACAGGGTAAACCAAAGAGCACTTATTGTTGAATTTGTGTCTATATATATCTATATCTATATCCATATGTATATATATATATATATATATATATATATATATATATATATATATATATATATATGGATATTATAAAGTATTAAGACATTTTTGGCTTTGTATTTTTTATGTATTTTAGAAGCACACACAGCAAATGGTCATTTTATCAGTTTGGTGTGGGATCACTGAATTTGGCAATGTACTTTACAGTGAGCAGCAGCTTGCTCGCATTTAAGTATATAATTGTTTGCAATGTAACAAAGATTACCCATCTTTTTTAATGAAATTAATGCAGACGTCTTGTCAAATTAATAACCCACCAATATGTTCCATTTATTTGTTTAGTCACCAAATATTTAAATATTACAACTTTTACAGGAATAATCTCAAAGTTTTATTATGACCCACCAATATGTCCCTTGTGTTCAGTAAAGGGCAATATAGGATTCATGTTTTAGTGGCCTTAAGAACTCATTAACCACTCATCAGTGTGAAAAGGATCACCCATTCAAACCTACTCAAACAGAATAACAAGGGTAAATAAAATGCTCTTAAGCAAAAAAAAAAAAGTGTGTTTTAACATATATATAATATAGTTTGTTGAGTCATTCTTTAGACTAACTTGACAGTTCTTAATTTTCTGAAAATCTATAAAGGTTTTAACAGTTTTTTTTTCTGTTAGCTAGATATGAATAAATAAATAAATAATTAAATGAATAAAAAAAAGGTTTGTGTACAAATGAAACTGGACAGTTCCTCAAGCCAATTCCACAGAGAAAATAAAGTGTAAAAATGAGATAAAATGGAAACAAAAACAAAAAACCCCATGGTCCTGCTCCCCAGTCGATGCCATACCTATTATATTTAAAACTTGCTCATTATGTAAGTGATCATTATCAAGTTACAGAATAGAACCAAACACAGCACATGAAGTTGATTATGTTTTCTGCTGTGACAGGTATTTTCAAATGCAGTATTTCAAGCAGAGCTCAGAAATTAAATGAGGAATGAATTTATGAATCAATAAATGAATGTATCTACCAATTCATCAGTCATTCAATATTTTCACAACAATAAAGTGAAATGATTTTTGCAAATGTCTCCCCAGTATGAACTCAAAAACCACAATAAGGGCATTTGTGAGGTAAACTGGTAATATTTAGACTTGCCATTTGTTTTTTTGAAGAAGTGCTTGTATTTGGCTTTTTCATGGAAGTTCTTGGCCAGATAACAATTAACATAATGCATAACAGTAAAAAGTCTGAGTCAGAAGAGGCAAACTAATGTCTGACCAAAGACTGCTGGCCTGAAAGAGCAGGCTACAGTTTTTCCCTTTTTATGGGACATTGGCAAACATTGGACAGTCTGGCTGCAGACTCTTGTACTGGAAATTTCTTTAGTTTATGTATTAATTAAATCACTTTAGTAATAGTAGTAACACTTTTGTACTCAGTATAGAAAGCTCACTCTTGACATCAGTTGTATGCATGTGGAAGTGGAATGTGATCAAAAGTGAGGTCCAAGTTTTATTGCACCTTCACAGCAGACTCATTTTCCTCTCGAGGGCTCTGGACATCCTGTTGCAGATGAGATGACGGTTGGTCGGAACTGTTCCTAGACTGAAGAGATAAGGATTTGTTAATAATTGATCTGCTGTGAAACATTCTTTGTTTGGGAGGTATGAAGGGATCAGGGTGATGTCTTTCCCTCAGCAAAACGGGTTATGCCGGGCTCACACTGTGCGATTTTGTCAGTCGCGCGATTCAGCTCCTGCTCAAACTGTACGATTGACTCGCAGGGGTTAAAAGTTTGTAGGTCACGATGCAGGGTCTCACACTATACGACCCGATGCTCTGATGCGACCCGAGTGCTCACACTGTGCGTCCATAAAATGAAGGTTATAACAGAAATTCTGTCGCTCGCTCTCCCTCTCTGTCTTTCACTCACACAAACACGCACACCACCGCCATCAACTTTGCTAAATTGCTAATGAAAAACACTGATCAGGCAGCTGTGATTGAGCAGCAATGTCCATCCAACTATTTTCACGGTTGTTGTGGTCGTGATAATTTTGTGAGGCCACATCGAAGAGGCTCGGATGAGCTTTCCAAAGTTCTACAAGTGCCTCCATCGCTTGTGTCCAGATCACACGCTGCACTGCCGTGCTGCACCATCTTTTTCGCTGACATTTGTGTTTGCGCATGCGCAGTGTGAGAAACGACGGTGACACCCTCACGACGGTCGCGAGGATTTCAAACAAGTTTGAAGTTGGAGTTTCAGAGTCTTAATTATTCATACCTAACATCATAATTAATGGTGTTTCGAGAATAAAATTTAAATTGACAAGGGATTTTGTTGCAATCTCATAGTGTTGGAAGAAACACTTTTAATTAGTCTAAGGAGCTTGGAAAGAAAAGCGTCTGGATTTCTTTAAGTTGCTTGAAGACGTTTCACCTCTCATCCAAGAAGGTTCTTCAGTTCTAGGGTCAAATGGTGGAGGAGTGTCCCCCCCAAGACAGACAATCGACGCCCTAATGTTCCTCTACCTAATCACATGAGCCAAGGTTTCGGGTGAGCTCATTGTGAAACCTAGCCCCACCCTATTGTGTGATTTCCTGAGGTCAGATGGCCCAGGACGTGAGTGGGCGTTCAGGCGTCTGGTAAAGAATCTCAAAACTGGATTATAGATGGCAGACATTTGGCATCGTAAACCACCAAAGATGGTCGCTCACAGTGGACATAAATGGCTTCTTTTTCTCCTCTTTCAAACCATCTGTCTTCTCTGTCCAAAATATGAACATTGGCATCTTTGACACAACGACACGACGAGCTCACCTGAAACTTCACACCTTGGGTCGTGTGATTAGGTAGAGCACATGTGTCAAACTCATGGCCCGCAGGCCACATCCAGCCCGGCGTACATTTATATCCGTACCTCTTAATGGATCTCAAGAAGAAAAGAAGAGGTTGTTGAAGGAGTGTATGGTGAAAAACAATTATATCCTTTCTCCTAACACTCACTCATCCCTTACTCAGGAGAAGCTAAGATGAAGCAGCATTAGCTTAATGAAAAGCACTCACTGAGACACAGATGCATAAACAGTCACCAGAGACAGTGAAAATATTTCACACCACATAACAAGATATATTACACTTTACAAAGCTAAGCAGCTTAACAGTTCATTTCATGTTGAAGTTGCCACCTTTGGTTTCGAGTTTGATTTTAAAAGTGACGCTTTGAATATTTCTGAAATGCATTTTTTCCATTCATCATTCATCACCTCTTTCTCATATCTTTTTTCACCTTTTTTGTTTCGCTAGGTTGATGTGTTTGGTTATGGAGCTGACAGTAATGGAAACTGGAGTCACTACTGGGGAATACTCAAAAACAAAAATTTAAGAACTGGAGTACATCCTGGAAAATATGACTATGACATCAACCAGCGCTTAGCTCAGCAACAAAAAATTAAGCTTTATGAGGGCATAATGAAGAAGATATGATTGAAACAGGAGGCAAACTACTGATCTGAAGCCAAACGTCTGAATTTACAACTATAATTGTCTCATAAGGAGTCAGTTCAAACAAGTAATTTGATATGTGCAGTTTTGGCAGTGTCATTACTAATCTTAGACTTTACGTTACCTTTGAATATTATGTAAGTGCACCCAAGGAGAGGCGGTCAGTCATACATCCATCCATACATACCCAGCATTAAAAATTATGGAAAATTATGGAAAGAGGGCATAATGGAAGAGCAAAAATTAAAGAAGAAGATGATATAACACAATTCAAATTTTGTTTAAAATGGGCATTTGCATCCTTCCAGATCCACATTTTATATAGGGTTGTAATAATGTAACTTTATTGCTTTTTGTAATGATTATGGGAGAAATAATATATTATAGTATTTGAAAAAAAATGCTTACCTTTTATGATCTAACATTTGAACATAGCAGCATTTAAATGCATTTAGAAATCAGATATTTGTAACTATGTTAAAAAAATATTTGAAAATTATGTAGGACATAAACAGCTGGTCAGCAGAAATGTGCACTACATTGCCAAAAGTATTAGCTCATCTGATCTGACTCATCTATCAAATTTCCAGATAGAGAAGCATGGTTTGTCACTCTGGAGAAGACGTCTCCACTATTGTAGGGGCAAGTGGCGGTGTGTTTTACAACACTGCATCTGATGTTTTACATTGCACTTGTTGATGTGAGGTTTAGATGGAGCTGCTCGGCCATGGAAGCCCATTCCAAGTAGCTCTTTATACATCCTATCATAGTACCACGGTGGAATTCACTGAACTCCTGAAACTGACTGTTCTTTCACAAATTTATAGAAGCAGTCCACGTGATTTTATACACCTATGGATTTTATATCCCCATGTAAGTTAGGATGGATGGGTGAATTAATACTTCTGGCAAGTAAGAAAGACATTTGAAGGCAAATCTATGTACTGCATCTATAAATATGGATGATATATGGATCCATACAGTGTGTACATTGTGTATTGTGTTCAGCTAAAGTACTCTGCTGTACTCTTCTTCATTAAAAAAAGCTGTTTACATGAAAGGAACATTTTACATTCATAGCAAAGTAACTTACTACAGAGAGTGTGCTACATGTCATGTAATATTATCTCCTGAATATTTCAATACAGTCACCAAATATTTAAATATCACAATTTTTACATGAACAATCTCAAAGTTTAGTTATGAAGGAAAATACCACTTTTCTGATTATCTGATATCCTTCCTACCACTACTGCCATGGCTACCATATCAAATAAAATTCTACAGGGTAAACCAAAGAGCACTTATTGTTGAATTTGTGTCTATATATATCTATATCTATATCCATATGTATATATATATATATATATATATATATATATATATATATATATATATATATGGATATTATAAAGTATTAAGACATTTTTGGCTTTGTATTTTTTATGTATTTTAGAAGCACACACAGCAAATGGTCATTTTATCAGTTTGGTGTGGGATCACTGAATTTGGCAATGTACTTTACAGTGAGCAGCAGCTTGCTCGCATTTAAGTATATAATTGTTTGCAATGTAACAAAGATTACCCATCTTTTTTAATGAAATTAATGCAGACGTCTTGTCAAATTAATAACCCACCAATATGTTCCATTTATTTGTTTAGTCACCAAATATTTAAATATTACAACTTTTACAGGAATAATCTCAAAGTTTTATTATGACCCACCAATATGTCCCTTGTGTTCAGTAAAGGGCAATATAGGATTCATGTTTTAGTGGCCTTAAGAACTCATTAACCACTCATCAGTGTGAAAAGGATCACCCATTCAAACCTACTCAAACAGAATAACAAGGGTAAATAAAATGCTCTTAAGCAAAAAAAAAAAAGTGTGTTTTAACATATATATAATATAGTTTGTTGAGTCATTCTTTAGACTAACTTGACAGTTCTTAATTTTCTGAAAATCTATAAAGGTTTTAACAGTTTTTTTTTCTGTTAGCTAGATATGAATAAATAAATAAATAATTAAATGAATAAAAAAAAGGTTTGTGTACAAATGAAACTGGACAGTTCCTCAAGCCAATTCCACAGAGAAAATAAAGTGTAAAAATGAGATAAAATGGAAACAAAAACAAAAAACCCCATGGTCCTGCTCCCCAGTCGATGCCATACCTATTATATTTAAAACTTGCTCATTATGTAAGTGATCATTATCAAGTTACAGAATAGAACCAAACACAGCACATGAAGTTGATTATGTTTTCTGCTGTGACAGGTATTTTCAAATGCAGTATTTCAAGCAGAGCTCAGAAATTAAATGAGGAATGAATTTATGAATCAATAAATGAATGTATCTACCAATTCATCAGTCATTCAATATTTTCACAACAATAAAGTGAAATGATTTTTGCAAATGTCTCCCCAGTATGAACTCAAAAACCACAATAAGGGCATTTGTGAGGTAAACTGGTAATATTTAGACTTGCCATTTGTTTTTTTGAAGAAGTGCTTGTATTTGGCTTTTTCATGGAAGTTCTTGGCCAGATAACAATTAACATAATGCATAACAGTAAAAAGTCTGAGTCAGAAGAGGCAAACTAATGTCTGACCAAAGACTGCTGGCCTGAAAGAGCAGGCTACAGTTTTTCCCTTTTTATGGGACATTGGCAAACATTGGACAGTCTGGCTGCAGACTCTTGTACTGGAAATTTCTTTAGTTTATGTATTAATTAAATCACTTTAGTAATAGTAGTAACACTTTTGTACTCAGTATAGAAAGCTCACTCTTGACATCAGTTGTATGCATGTGGAAGTGGAATGTGATCAAAAGTGAGGTCCAAGTTTTATTGCACCTTCACAGCAGACTCATTTTCCTCTCGAGGGCTCTGGACATCCTGTTGCAGATGAGATGACGGTTGGTCGGAACTGTTCCTAGACTGAAGAGATAAGGATTTGTTAATAATTGATCTGCTGTGAAACATTCTTTGTTTGGGAGGTATGAAGGGATCAGGGTGATGTCTTTCCCTCAGCAAAACGGGTTATGCCGGGCTCACACTGTGCGATTTTGTCAGTCGCGCGATTCAGCTCCTGCTCAAACTGTACGATTGACTCGCAGGGGTTAAAAGTTTGTAGGTCACGATGCAGGGTCTCACACTATACGACCTGATGCTCTGATGCGACCCGAGTGCTCACACTGTGCGTCCATAAAATGAAGGTTATAACAGAAATTCTGTCGCTCGCTCTCCCTCTCTGTCTTTCACTCACACAAACACGCACACCACCGCCATCAACTTTGCTAAATTGCTAATGAAAAACACTGATCAGGCAGCTGTGATTGAGCAGCAATGTCCATCCAACTATTTTCACGGTTGTTGTGGTCGTGATAATTTTGTGAGGCCACATCGAAGAGGCTCGGATGAGCTTTCCAAAGTTCTACAAGTGCCTCCATCGCTTGTGTCCAGATCACACGCTGCACTGCCGTGCTGCACCATCTTTTTCGCTGACATTTGTGTTTGCGCATGCGCAGTGTGAGAAACGACGGTGACACCCTCACGACGGTCGCGAGGATTTCAAACAAGTTTGAAGTTGGAGTTTCAGAGTCTTAATTATTCATACCTAACATCATAATTAATGGTGTTTCGAGAATAAAATTTAAATTGACAAGGGATTTTGTTGCAATCTCATAGTGTTGGAAGAAACACTTTTAATTAGTCTAAGGAGCTTGGAAAGAAAAGCGTCTGGATTTCTTTAAGTTGCTTGAAGACGTTTCACCTCTCATCCAAGAAGGTTCTTCAGTTCTAGGGTCAAATGGTGGAGGAGTGTCCCCCCCAAGACAGACAATCGACGCCCTAATGTTCCTCTACCTAATCACATGAGCCAAGGTTTCGGGTGAGCTCATTGTGAAACCTAGCCCCACCCTATTGTGTGATTTCCTGAGGTCAGATGGCCCAGGACGTGAGTGGGCGTTCAGGCGTCTGGTAAAGAATCTCAAAACTGGATTATAGATGGCAGACATTTGGCATCGTAAACCACCAAAGATGGTCGCTCACAGTGGACATAAATGGCTTCTTTTTCTCCTCTTTCAAACCATCTGTCTTCTCTGTCCAAAATATGAACATTGGCATCTTTGACACAACGACACGACGAGCTCACCTGAAACTTCACACCTTGGGTCGTGTGATTAGGTAGAGCACATGTGTCAAACTCATGGCCCGCAGGCCACATCCAGCCCGGCGTACATTTATATCCGTACCTCTTAATGGATCTCAAGAAGAAAAGAAGAGGTTGTTGAAGGAGTGTATGGTGAAAAACAATTATATCCTTTCTCCTAACACTCACTCATCCCTTACTCAGGAGAAGCTAAGATGAAGCAGCATTAGCTTAATGAAAAGCACTCACTGAGACACAGATGCATAAACAGTCACCAGAGACAGTGAAAATATTTCACACCACATAACAAGATATATTACACTTTACAAAGCTAAGCAGCTTAACAGTTCATTTCATGTTGAAGTTGCCACCTTTGGTTTCGAGTTTGATTTTAAAAGTGACGCTTTGAATATTTCTGAAATGCATTTTTTCCATTCATCATTCATCACCTCTTTCTCATATCTTTTTTCACCTTTTTTGTTTCGCTAGGTTGATGTGTTTGGTTATGGAGCTGACAGTAATGGAAACTGGAGTCACTACTGGGGAATACTCAAAAACAAAAATTTAAGAACTGGAGTACATCCTGGAAAATATGACTATGACATCAACCAGCGCTTAGCTCAGCAACAAAAAATTAAGCTTTATGAGGGCATAATGAAGAAGATATGATTGAAACAGGAGGCAAACTACTGATCTGAAGCCAAACGTCTGAATTTACAACTATAATTGTCTCATAAGGAGTCAGTTCAAACAAGTAATTTGATATGTGCAGTTTTGGCAGTGTCATTACTAATCTTAGACTTTACGTTACCTTTGAATATTATGTAAGTGCACCCAAGGAGAGGCGGTCAGTCATACATCCATCCATACATACCCAGCATTAAAAATTATGGAAAATTATGGAAAGAGGGCATAATGGAAGAGCAAAAATTAAAGAAGAAGATGATATAACACAATTCAAATTTTGTTTAAAATGGGCATTTGCATCCTTCCAGATCCACATTTTATATAGGGTTGTAATAATGTAACTTTATTGCTTTTTGTAATGATTATGGGAGAAATAATATATTATAGTATTTGAAAAAAAATGCTTACCTTTTATGATCTAACATTTGAACATAGCAGCATTTAACTGCATTCGGAAATCAGATATTTGTAACTATGTTAAAAAAATATTTGAAAATTATGTAGGACATAAACAGCTGGTCAGCAGAAATGTGCACTACATTGCCAAAAGTATTAGCTCATCTGATCTGACTCATCTATCAAATTTCCAGATAGAGAAGCATGGTTTGTCACTCTGGAGAAGACGTCTCCACTATTGTAGGGGCAAGTGGCGGTGTGTTTTACAACACTGCATCTGATGTTTTACATTGCACTTGTTGATGTGAGGTTTAGATGGAGCTGCTCGGCCATGGAAGCCCATTCCAAGTAGCTCTTTATACATCCTATCATAGTACCACGGTGGAATTCACTGAGCTCCTGAAACCGACTGTTCTTTCACAAATTTATAGAAGCAGTCCACGTGATTTTATACACCTATGGATTTTATATCCCCATGTAAGTTAGGATGGATGGGTGAATTAATACTTCTGGCAAGTAAGAAAGACATTTGAAGGCAAATCTATGTACTGCATCTATAAATATGGATGATATATGGATCCATACAGTGTGTACATTGTGTATTGTGTTCAGCTAAAGTACTCTGCTGTACTCTTCTTCATTAAAAAAAGCTGTTTACATGAAAGGAACATTTTACATTCATAGCAAAGTAACTTACTACAGAGAGTGTGCTACATGTCATGTAATATTATCTCCTGAATATTTCAATACAGTCACCAAATATTTAAATATCACAATTTTTACATGAACAATCTCAAAGTTTAGTTATGAAGGAAAATACCACTTTTCTGATTATCTGATATCCTTCCTACCACTACTGCCATGGCTACCATATCAAATAAAATTCTACATGGTAAACCAAAGAGCACTTATTGGTGAATTTGTGTCTATATATATCTATATCTATATCTATCTATCTATCTATCTATCTATCTATCTATCTATCTATATATCTATATATATATATATATATATATATATATATATATATATATATATATATATATATGGATATTATAAAGTATTAAGACACTTTTGGCTTTGTATTTTTTATGTATTTTAGAAGCACACACAGCAAATGGTCATTTTATCAGTTTGGTGTGGGATCACTGAATTTGGAAATGTACTTTACAGTGAGCAGCAGCTTGCTCGCATTTAAGTATATAATTGTTTGCAATGTAACAAAGATTACCCATCTTTTTTAATGAAATTAATGCAGACGTCTTGTCAAATTAATAACCCACCAATATGTTCCATTTATTTGTTTAGTCACCAAATATTTAAATATTACAACTTTTACAGGAATAATCTCAAAGTTTTATTATGACCCACCAATATGTCCCTTGTGTTCAGTAAAGGGCAATATAGGATTCATGTTTTAGTGGCCTTAAGAACTCATTAACCACTCATCAGTGTGAAAAGGATCACCCATTCAAACCTACTCAAACAGAATAACAAGGGTAAATAAAATGCTCTTAAGCAAAAAAAAAAAGTGTGTTTTAACATATATATAATATAGTTTGTTGAGTCATTCTTTAGACTAACTTGACGGTTCTTAATTTTCTGAAAATCTATAAAGGTTTTAACAGTTTTTTTTCTGTTAGCTAGATATGAATAAATAAATAAATAATTAAATGAATAAAAAAAAGGTTTGTGTACAAATGAAACTGGACAGTTCCTCAAGCCAATTCCACAGAGAAAATAAAGTGTAAAAATGAGATAAAATGGAAACAAAAACAAAAAACCCCATGGTACTGCTCCCCAGTCGATGCCATACCTATTATATTTAAAACTTGCTCATTATGTAAGTGATCATTATCAAGTTACAGAATAGAACCAAACACAGCACATGAAGTTGATTATGTTTTCTGCTGTGACAGGTATTTTCAAATGCAGTATTTCAAGCAGAGCTCAGAAATTAAATGAGGAATGAACTTATGAATCAATAAATGAATGTATCTACCAATTCATCAGTCATTCAATATTTTCACAACAATAAAGTGAAATGATTTTTGCAAATGTCTCCCCAGTATGAACTCAAAAACCACAATAAGGGCATTTGTGAGGTAAACTGGTAATATTTAGACTTGCCATTTGTTTTTTTGAAGAAGTGCTTGTATTTGGCTTTTTCATGGAAGTTCTTGGCCAGATAACAATTAACATAATGCATAACAGTAAAAAGTCTGAGTCAGAAGAGGCAAACTAATGTCTGACCAAAGACTGCTGGCCTGAAAGAGCAGGCTACAGTTTTTCCCTTTTTATGGGACATTGGCAAACATTGGACAGTCTGGCTGCAGACTCTTGTACTGGAAATTTCTTTAGTTTATGTATTAATTAAATCACTTTAGTAATAGTAGTAACACTTTTGTACTCAGTATAGAAAGCTCACTCTTGACATCAGTTGTATGCATGTGGAAGTGGAATGTGATCAAAAGTCAGGTCCAAGTTTTATTGCACCTTCACAGCAGACTCATTTTCCTCTCGAGGGCTCTGGACATCCTGTTGCAGATGAGATGACGGTTGGTCGGAACTGTTCCTAGACTGAAGAGATAAGGATTTGTTAATAATTGATCTGCTGTGAAACATTCTTTGTTTGGGAGGTATGAAGGGATCAGGGTGATGTCTTTCCCTCAGCAAAACGGGTTATGCCGGGCTCACACTGTGCGATTTTGTCAGTCGCGCGATTCAGCTCCTGCTCAAACTGTACGATTGACTCGCAGGGGTTAAAAGTTTGTAGGTCACGATGCAGGGTCTCACACTATACGACCCGATGCTCTGATGCGACCCGAGTGCTCACACTGTGCGTCCATAAAATGAAGGTTATAACAGAAATTCTGTCGCTCGCTCTCCCTCTCTGTCTTTCACTCACACAAACACGCACACCACCGCCATCAACTTTGCTAAATTGCTAATGAAAAACACTGATCAGGCAGCTGTGATTGAGCAGCAATGTCCATCCAACTATTTTCACGGTTGTTGTGGTCGTGATAATTTTGTGAGGCCACATCGAAGAGGCTCGGATGAGCTTTCCAAAGTTCTACAAGTGCCTCCATCGCTTGTGTCCAGATCACACGCTGCACTGCCGTGCTGCGCCATCTTTTTCGCTGACATTTGTGTTTGCGCATGCGCAGTGTGAGAAACGACGGTGACACCCTCACGACGGTCGCGAGGATTTCAAACAAGTTTGAAGTTGGAGTTTCAGAATCTTAATTATTCATACCTAACATCATAATTAATGGTGTTTCGAGAATAAAATTTAAATTGACAAGGGATTTTGTTGCAATCTCATAGTGTTGGAAGAAACACTTTTAAATAGTGTAAGGAGCTTGGAAAGAAAAGCGTCTGGATTTCTGTAAGTTGCTTGAAGACGTTTCACCTCTCATCCAAGAAGGTTCTTCAGTTCTAGGGTCAAATGGTGGAGGAGTGTCCCCCCCAAGACAGACAATCGACGCCCTAATGTTCCTCTACCTAATCACATGAGCCAAGGTTTCGGGTGAGCTCATTGTGAAACCTAGCCCCACCCTATTGTGTGATTTCCTGAGGTCAGATGGCCCAGGACGTGAGTGGGCGTTCAGGCGTCTGGTAAAGAATCTCAAAACTGGATTATAGATGGCAGACATTTGGCGTCGTAAACCACCAAAGATGGTCGCTCACAGTGGACATAAATGGCTTCTTTTACTCCTCTTTCAAACCATCTGTCTTCTCTGTCCAAAATATGAACATTGGCATCTTTGACACAACGACACGACGAGCTCACCTGAAACTTCACACCTTGGGTCGTGTGATTAGGTAGAGCACATGTGTCAAACTCATGGCCCGCAGGCCACATCCAGCCCGGCGTACATTTATATCCGTACCTCTTAATGGATCTCAAGAAGAAAAGAAGAGGTTGTTGAAGGAGTGTATGGTGAAAAACAATTATATCCTTTCTCCTAACACTCACTCATCCCTTACTCAGGAGAAGCTAAGATGAAGCAGCATTAGCTTAATGAAAAGCACTCACTGAGACACAGATGCATAAACAGTCACCAGAGACAGTGAAAATATTTCACACCACATAACAAGATATATTACACTTTACAAAGCTAAGCAGCTTAACAGTTCATTTCATGTTGAAGTTGCCACCTTTGGTTTCGAGTTTGATTTTAAAAGTGACGCTTTGAATATTTCTGAAATGCATTTTTTCCATTCATCATTCATCACCTCTTTCTCATATCTTTTTTCACCTTTTTTGTTTCGCTAGGTTGATGTGTTTGGTTATGGAGCTGACAGTAATGGAAACTGGAGTCACTACTGGGGAATACTCAAAAACAAAAATTTAAGAACTGGAGTACATCCTGGAAAATATGACTATGACATCAACCAGCGCTTAGCTCAGCAACAAAAAATTAAGCTTTATGAGGGCATAATGAAGAAGATATGATTGAAACAGGAGGCAAACTACTGATCTGAAGCCAAACGTCTGAATTTACAACTATAATTGTCTCATAAGGAGTCAGTTCAAACAAGTAATTTGATATGTGCAGTTTTGGCAGTGTCATTACTAATCTTAGACTTTACGTTACCTTTGAATATTATGTAAGTGCACCCAAGGAGAGGCGGTCAGTCATACATCCATCCATACATACCCAGCATTAAAAATTATGGAAAATTATGGAAAGATGGCATAATGGAAGAGCAAAAATTAAAGAAGAAGATGATATAACACAATTCAAATTTTGTTTAAAATGGGCATTTGCATCCTTTCAGATCCACATTTTATATAGGGTTGTAATAATGTAACTTTATTGCTTTTTGTAATGATTATGGGAGAAATAATATATTATAGTATTTGAAAAAAAAATGCTTACCTTTTATGATCTAACATTTGAACATAGCAGCATTTAAATGCATTTAGAAATCAGATATTTGTAACTATGTTAAAAAAATATTTGAAAATTATGTAGGACATAAACAGCTGGTCAGCAGAAATGTGCACTACATTTCCAAAAGCATTAGCTCATCTGATCTGACTCATCTATCAAATTTCCAGATAGAGAAGCATGGTTTGTCACTCTGGAGAAGACGTCTCCACTATTGTAGGGGCAAGTGGCAGTGTGTTTTACAACACTGCATCTGATGTTTTACATTGCACTTGTTGATGTGAGGTTTAGATGGAGCTGCTCGGCCATGGAAGCCCATTCCAAGTAGCTCTTTATACATCCTATCATAGTACCACGGTGGAATTCACTGAGCTCCTGAAACCGACTGTTCTTTCACAAATTTATAGAAGCAGTCCACTTGATTTTATACACCTATGGATTTTATATCCCCATGTAAGTTAGGATGGATGGGTGAATTAATACTTCTGGCAAGTAAGAAAGACATTTGAAGGCAAATCTATGTACTGCATCTATAAATATGGATGATATATGGATCCATACAGTGTGTACATTGTGTTCAGCTAAAGTACTCTGCTGTACTCTTCTTCATTAAAAAAAAGCTGTTTACATGAAAGGAACATTTTACATTCATAGCAAAGTAACTTACTACAGAGAGTGTGCTACATGTCATGTAATATTATCTCCTGAATATTTCAATACAGTAACCAAATATTTAAATATCACAATTTTTACATGAACAATCTCAAAGTTTAGTTATGAAGGAAAATACCACTTTTCTGATTATCTGATATCCTTCCTACCACTACTGCCATGGCTACCATATCAAATAAAATTCTACAGGGTAAACCAAAGAGCACTTATTGGTGAATTTGTGTCTATATATATCTATATCTATATCCATATAGATATATATATATATATATCTATATGGATATTATAAAGTATTAAGACATTTTTGGCTTTGTATTTTTTATGTATTTTAGAAGCACACACAGCAAATGGTCATTTTATCAGTTTGGTGTGGGATCACTGAATTTGGCAATGTACTTTACAGTGAGCAGCAGCTTGCTCGCATTTAAGTATATAATTGTTTGCAATGTAAGAAAGATTACCCATCTTTTTTAATGAAATTAATGCAGACGTCTTGTCAAATTAATAACCCACCAATATGTTCCATTTATTTGTTTAGTCACCAAATATTTAAATATTACAACTTTTATAGGAATAATCTCAAAGTTTTATTATGACCCACCAATATGTTCCTTGTGTTCAGTAAAGGGCAATATAGGATTCATGTTTTAGTGGCCTTAAGAACTCATTAACCACTCATCAGTGTGAAAAGGATCACCCATTCAAACCTACTCAAACAGAATAACAAGGGTAAATAAAATGCTCTTAAGCAAAAAAAAAAAGTGTGTTTTAACATATATATAATATAGTTTGTTGAGTCATTCTTTAGACTAACTTGACAGTTCTTAATTTTCTGAAAATCTATAAAGGTTTTAACAGTTTTTTTTCTGTTAGCTGAATATGAATAAATAAATAAATAATTAAATGAATAAAAAAAAGGTTTGTGTACAAATGAAACTGGACAGTTCCTCAAGCCAATTCCACAGAGAAAATAAAGTGTAAAAATAAGATAAAATGGAAACAGAAAGAAAAAACCCCATGGTACTGCTCCCCAGTCGATGCCATACCTATTATATTTAAAACTTGCTCATTATGTAAGTGATCATTATCAAGTTACAGAATAGAACCAAATAGAGCACATGAAGTTGATTATGTTTTCTGTTGTGACAGGTATTTTCAAATGCAGTATTTCAAGCAGAGCTCAGAAATTAAACGAGGAATGAATTTATGAATCAATAAATGAATGTATCTACCAATTCATCAGTCATTCAATATTTTCACAACAATAAAGTGAAATGATTTTTGCAAATGTCTCCCCAGTATGAACTCAAAAACCACAATAAGGGCATTTGTGAGGTAAACTGGTAATATTTAGACTTGCCATTTGCTTTTTGAAGAAGTGCTTGTATTTGGCTTTTTCATGGAAGTTCTTGGCCAGATAACAATTAACACAATGCATAACAATAAAAAGTCTGAGTCAGAAGAGGCAAACTAATGTCTGACCAAAGACTGCTGGCCTGAAAGAGCAGGCTACAGTTTTTCCCTTTTTATGGGACATTGGCAAACATTGGACAGTCTGGCTGCAGACTCTTGTACTGGAAATTTCTTTAGTTTATGTATTAATTAAATCACTTTAGTAATAGTAGTAACACTTTTGTACTCAGTATAGAAAGCTCACTCTTGACATCAGTTGTATGCATGTGGAAGTGGAATGTGATCAAAAGTGGGGTCCAAGTTTTATTGCACCTTCACAGCAGACTCATTTTCCTCTCGAGGGCTCTGGACATCCTGTTGCAGATGAGATGACGGTTGGTCGGAACTGTTCCTAGACTGATTTGTTAATAATTGATCTGCTGTGAAACATTCTTTGTTTGGGAGGTATAAAGGGATCAGGTTCCCATCCCCCAAAAGACTGGAATAGACAGCCTCAATGACTAAAGACCATAGCCCTCACACCTATAGTCAAATTCAAATCCAAATTTTATTTGTCACACACACAACCATACACAGTATGACATGAGGTGAAATGCTTGTAGCTGTGCAATGCAATGCCCGACCATTAAATGACAGTGCTTTTACAGTATTTACAAAATTTACAGATTTAACTTAGACATTTACAGTAAAAAAAAAAGTGCAAATAGTAGAAAGAGATTATAAATTATAGGAAGTGTGCATGAAGGAAAACCAGAGTGCGTGTGGTGATGTGATGTGTGTGAGAGTCCAGTCTTATAGTGATGTGATGTGTGTGGGAGAGTCCAGTCCTACACCTGGTTCAGGGCCCGAATAGCCTGGGGGAAGAAGCTCCTCCTCATTCTCTCTGTTTTAGCCTTAAGGGAGCGGAAGCGCTTCCCAGACCTCAACAGTGAGAAGAGTCCATTGTTGGGATGGGAGAGGTCCATCATAATCTTCCTAGCTTTGGTCTTGCACCGCTTGGTGTAGATGGACAGCAGGTCAGGGAGCTCTGATTGAATGATGCGTTCGGCTGAGCGCACCACTCTTTGCAGATCCCAAACCAGGTGCAGATGTTTTCCGTCAGGATGCTCTCGATGGTGCAGGAGTAAAACTTCTTGAGCACCTTCAGTGGCAGATGGAAGTCTCTAAGTCTTCTGAGGAAGAAGAGATGCTGACGGGCTTTCTTAACCAGGGTGTTGATGTGACAGGACCATGACAGGTCCTGTGTGATGTGGACACCCAGGTATCGGAAACTGTCCACTCTCTCCACTGGCGTGCCACTGATGATGAGGGGCTTGTAATTCCTCGCCTGCTTTGTAGTGAAGTCCACGATCAGCTCCTTAGTCTTGCTGACGTTTAGGAGGAGGTTGTTCTCCTGGCACCAGGTCTCCAGGTTCCTAATCTCCTCCAGGTAGGCCGTCTCGATATTGTCGGAGATCAGGCCCACAACAACAGTGTCGGCAGCAAACTTGACAATGGAGGTGGTGTCTGATGTGGCTACACAGTCATAAGTGTACAGTACGTACAGCAGGGGGCTTAAAACACAGCCCTGAGGCACTCCAGTGCTGAGTGAGATGGAGGGGGAGACTTGTTTTCCCACCGTCACTGATTGGGGTCTGTCTGTGAGGAAGTTGAGGATCCACTGACACAGTGATGAGCTGAGTCCTAGATCCGTCAACTTGGTGAAAAGCTTAGAGGGAATTATTGTGTTGAATGCTGAACTGTAGTCCACGAACAGCATCCTAACATAAGTCCCTCTGCCAGTGTCCAGGTGACTCAGGGATGTGTGGCGCAGGTGAGATATGGCATCGTCTGTGGAACGATTAGTCCGGTAAGCAAACTGAAGTGAGTTGATGGTGGCAGGAAGTGAAGAAGTGATGTGATCTTTCATCAGTCTTTCAAAACACTTCATTACAATTGAAGTCAGTGCTACTGGATGGTAGTCATTGTGGCAAGCGGGCTGTTGTTTCTTTGGAACAGGGACAATGATGGACTGTTTGAAGCACGTGGGAGGGAGAGCCAGGGAGAGGTTGAAGATCTCCGTGAACACCAGTGCTAACTGGTCAGTGCAGGCTCTCTAACAGTTCTTGAACGGAGTGTAGCAGTGGTCTAATGTCCTAGTGCCCCGGGTGGGGCAGTTGATGTGCTGGTGAAGGTTGTGAAATGTCCGTTTGAGATTTACTCTGTTAAAATCTCCCATTACAATGAGTGCGGCATCTTGGTGAAGTGTTTGTTGATGTGTGAGAGCCTCATGTAGCTCACATAAGGCAGTGTCCGAGTCCGTGTGAGGCGGAATGTAAACAGTGCAGGCAATGACTGCAGTGAATTCCCGAGGGACATAGAAAGGGTGACATTTAACGATCAAAAGTTCCAGATTGGGCGAGCAAGAGCGTGTAAGTGCGGATATGTTTGTGCTGTTGCACCATGTGTACCATCAAACACACTCCACCACCTCTTTTCTTCCCCAACTCCATTGTCCTGTCCATGCGGTAAACCGAAAAGAACCCCTCCGGCTGCACAGCGTGGTCTGGTATCGCTGGGTTCAGCCAAGTCTCGGTGAAGCAGGGGAGGTTGCAGTCCCAAATGTCTCTCTGGAACTTAGTTCTGGCTCTGAGGTCATCCAGCTTGTTCTCGATGGATTGAACATTGGCTAGGAGGATACTGGGCATGGGTGCGTGGTGTGCGCGAGCCCGTAGCCTGTTCCTGATGCCGGCTCGTTTCCCTCGAGGCCGTCGCTTAGGGTCGCGTCCTTTGTTCTCTCTCAGGATCTCCTTTGGCCAGGTTGGGTCCGGAGTTAAACATGGCTACCGAGGACAGTGACGTCATCAGCGAGAGACTGGTGACCAGCATCACGGAGCATGACGTCCGAGCGGCATTGAGGAGAGTGAACACAAGGAAAGTGGCGGGGCCAGACGGCATCACCGGCCATCTGCTGCGCTGCTGTGCTGACCAGCTAGCAGGTGTGTTCACTTACATCTTCAACGAGTCCCTGGCGAAGTCTGTGGTCACCACATGCTTCAAAAGATCCACCATCATCCCTGTGCCCAAGAACAGCAAACCCTCATCCCTGAACGATTACCGGCCAGTTGCACTGACCTCGGTAGTAATGAAGGTGTTTGAGAGGCTGCTGAAGAACATCATCTCCTCCTCCATCCCAGACACCACAGATCTGCTGCAGTTTGCCTACCGACCCAACAGATCCCCAGAGAATGCCATCGCCCACGTCCTGCACACCACCCTCAGCCACGTGGACAAGAAACAGGGTAACTATGTGAGAATGCTGTTTGTTGATTACAGTTCAGCGTTTAACACAATAGTGCCCTGCAGACTGTTCACAAAGCTCAGGGATCTGGGACTCAACAGCTGTCTGTGTGCATGGGTGTTTGACTTCCTCACTGGCAGAACTCAGGTGGTGAGGGTGGGTAGATGCGTCTCTAACAGCATCACCATCACCACAGGAGCACCTCAGGGATGTGTCCTCTCGCCACTGCTCTACTCCCTCTACACTTCAGACTGTGTGACCACCCATGGCTCCAACACCATTGTGAAGTTTGCTGAAACACAGTGGTGTTGGGTGCCATCTCCAACAACGATGAGGCGGCCTACATGGACGAAGTGAAGAATCTGGCATCATGGTGCCAGGACAACCACCTCCAGCTGAACGTCTGCAAGACCAAAGAGATGGTGGTGGACTTCAGAAGGAGTCAGCACAGAGACTACAAGTCCATTATCATCAATGGAGCTCCAGTGGAGAGGGTGCAGTCCTTCAAGTATCTTGGTGTCCACATCTCCTCAGACCTGACATGGGCTGCCCACATTCAGGTCCAGACCAAAAAGGCTAGGCAGCGCCTGTATCACCTACGACAACTGAGGAAGTTCAGGGTCTCTCCAAAGATCCTCAGGATTTTCTATACAGGCGCTGTGGAGAGCATCCTCACAGAGAACATGACATCGTGGTTTGGGAACAGCTGTGTGAAGGACCAAAAAGCTCTCCAGAGAGTGATCCGTACAGCAGAACACTGCTGCAGGATTGCTCTCCCCCCGCTTCAGGACACCTACACCAGGAGATGCCGGACTAGAGCAGCGCAGATACTGAAGGACCCGTCCCATCCTGGCAACAAACTGTTCCAACTTCTGCAATCTGGTAGAAGGTTCTGCATCATCCCGGCAAGGACAGAGAGACTCAAGAGGAGATTCTATCCCCAAGCCATCCGGGCCCTAAACACACACACACCTCTCACATCATCTATAATTGACTGAGACAGGACTCTCTTCCAGACACTCTAAACCCAGGCACAATGTACATTTCAAATTTCTTTAATTTTAAATATGTTTATATTGTCTATTCTGTAAAATAGATGTCTATTCTTATTAATGTACATAATTCACCTGCTTGCTGCTACTACTGCACATTCACCCAATGTATATACTATATATATATAATGTTCTTCCTCTAACCCCCCACCCCCATTTTTGCACATGTCGAGGAGCGTGTCAGGTTACATTTCACTGTGTGTTATACTTGTATAACTATGCATGTGACAAATAAAGAACATTGAACCTTGAACCTTGAAATGTTTGTGTATTGTAGACCAATAGAAACCAGAGTGTCTCTACTGTAGCGAATTTTTGTGTTTTGCATGATGCCCATGCAAGATTATGGCAGATATAGCAAAAAGTGATGAAAATAGAAAAAAGTGGAAAAGTTGGGGCAGAGCATCCAGCACGGCAGCCGACCTCACCGGCGCCATCTTAGATTTTTTCATGAAGTGTTTTGAGCGATTAGGTTCTCAGAACATCAGAGACTGTCTACCCCCCCTCAACTCCCACCAGTTTGCTTGCAGAACGTATCAGTATGTTAGCACCATCGCCCATTACACACCGGTGCGAAATGTGGAGAACAGGTAGAGCTACGTAAGGATGCTGTCCAACACCAAAATACCGGACATCCTCACAACCATACTGGACCACCTTCAGATCCCCCCTGCCACCTGCTTCTGGATCAAAGACTTCCTCACCAACTGGCCTCAATCAGGCCATTGCCAAATTCTCCTGTCTCAAGAAACCCACGGCTGTCACAGGGTCACCCCCTTCGCATCCTGCCAACCACATGACTTGATGCCCCCCAGTCGGCTCCTCAGGTCAATCAGGTCCCACACCTCCAGACTCACAAGCAGCTTCTTCCTCTGGGCCATTTGGACTGTCAATAAACACTATCCATCCACATCCCACCCCTGCCCACATACCTCACCAATCTGAGCCACGGTCTGAGTAACCCCCTTATTTAGGCCACTCACACACGGACACTATTCAGACCAAAGTCTTTTTTTTTGCACTACTTTCAAGCACTTTGCAAGTTGTCCTCTAATGTGTGGCTTTCTCTTATTTTTGTTCATATGTTTGTATCGTGTTTGTATATATATCTCCTATTTGCTATTCATCCCCGCTGTCAACTATGAATATTTCATTCTGGCACACTTGGTGTGGAGCACCCATCTCTGTATTCATGGTCTGGTTTACTGGTTCAAATGTGCTCATTTTGATTTTGTGGTCATTAATTAAGCCTTTTTAACATATTCACTGTAGCTCTGAGCTTTAGACAATACTCAACCGAGTTGCATGTGAGATTACAAATACCAGACACAGTAAAATTGGGTATTAAATGATCTTCCATCAACAAATGTGCTGTTGTGAGAATTGTGCATGGTAAGAGTGCTGAATTCCCAGCTTTTGAGTGGTCTTGTAATCTTCCTCCTGCTTTCGTCAATTACTTAGAACATTTTGAGCAGTAAGAATGCATCTGAAGCAGATTATCTCGTCTTATGTGAATGCATGTGAAAAATGGCAAGTTGGAACAGTGTCCTGACCCTGGTTCATATGTAAAATCATCTGTATTAATATTTATCAACTTGATGTTATAGTTTTGTTGTGATTGAGAAATACTCCCTCTTCTACAGAAACCTTACAATAAATGAAAGTGTGGTAGTGCCTGCCTGACAGATGAGTTGTTTGAGCAGCAAGACAACACAAGGCTCTGAAAGGTAAATTCAGTTTCAAAAGAGAAGCAAGATAGTAAAACAAGCAAAACAACAACAACAAAAAAACCCTCAAGGAGTATTAAAAATATTTACTATTCAGACAGTAACAAATGTTATAAACTTAAGTGAAACCAGATACACTAGGACGTAACACAGGGTATAAGCACACTCAGGAAACAGTATGACAAGACAAATAACTAAGGAGAGAATGAGGCGATAAATACACAAACAGTAACAGGAGAGAAAACAAAACAGCTGAGATATGACTCACAAGATCGGGCTCAGGGAATATGGCACCCAAGACTCAAGTTCAGGCTTTAGCTACTTGGCACCTAAATGCTCCTTTTGTGCCTCTCTGGTTGCTCTTGTTGCTGGGACTGAACAGAATTAGCTAGCCAGTTTAGGTTAGTTGAAGGCTCCAGGAGAGCTAAAAGCAGGAACAGAAAACTCACTGGGACAGCCGGCTCTGATTGCTCTGGTGGCTAACCAGACAGAGCAACAGTGTCTTAGGGGACTGTTACAGGAGACACAATGAGTTCAGGCAAAGCAGTGGAGGGCTGGAGGGTCCTAGTCCTGGCTGCATGGACAGGCTGGAGTCTAGCACCCTTTCTCGTCAGACTTGGGACAGGCTGAGAATTAGGCACCTTTACTCTTGGAGCAGGGACAGATTTGGTCTGCCGCTATGGGACTCAGGCAGAGGGGCTGGAATAGATCTGAAGACCCTCATTTTATGTGGGGGGACTAATGGAGACTCGGCCAGGCACCACAACCTTGGTCAAATTAAGGTCAACTGAGCAGTGATGCCGGAAGATTTAGGGCAGTGTGGAGAAAACGTGGGATCTTGACAAGAGATTAGATGAGGACTACTGTGAGGGCTACTGTCGTGGTGAGGAGTGTTGGAATTTAAAAATATAATCTGAAAGCTTATCTGCTATTATATTGTTTTCTGGATAAGAGAGGCCCAACTCTTAGTACAGTTTGTGCCGACAGGACTGACAGGAAATTACATGCTTTTGCAGAGCATGCTTTTGCAGAGCATGCCTTTGCAGGCGAAAAGTGAAACTAAGCAGAGTGTTTGATCGAAACTTAAAGTGTGTGTGACGTCTATATAAATGACTAGCCTTCCTGTTTTGTGCTTCAGACCTTGGGTTGTGTGTTATGAGAAAGGTCTCCACGACCGACAGGGGCGTGGCCCCAGCCGTGACCATTCAACGTGACTGACAGGTAAGACATTGCCAAAGTGGGATACTTAGACGCTGGAGGTGGAGCTTCCTGTCGAGCCGCGGGAAGCGGTTATAAATTAATTAGGGCCTAGAAATTTGACCGCTATTGGAGAGGGCGTTCCCGAAGCGGGTTGATTGACCAGTAGGGTGGGCGACCCTGGGCCTTAGAGGCTTTTAAAGTGGTTGAAAAGTTAGGTGTACTGGTACTAAGGTTTTGAAGATGAAGTGAAGATGTGATATGGTAATGGAAATCATTTATCTTGGCAGGCAGTGGCAGTCTTTGTTATATATAAATGTCCATCCATCCATCCATCCATCTTCATCCGCTTTATCCGGGGCCGGGTCGCGGGGGCAGCAGCCTAAGCAAAGAGGCCCAGACCTCCCTCTCCCCAGCCACCTCCTCCAGCTCATCCGGGGGAACACCAAGGCGTTCCCAGGCCAGCCGAGAGATATAATCTCTCCAGCGTGTCCTGGGTCTGCCCCGGGGCCTCCTCCCGGTGGGACATGCCTGGAACACCTCACCCAGGAGGCGCCCAGGGGGCATCCTTGTCAGATGCCCAAACCACCTCAGCTGGCTCCTTTCGATGTGGAGCAGCAGCGGCTCTACTCTGAGCCCCTCCCGGATAGCCGAACTTCTCACCCTATCTCTAAGGGAGATGCCAGCCACCCTTCGGAGGAAGCTCATTTCCGCCGCTTGTATCCGCGATCTCGTCCTTTCGGTCACTACCCACAGCTCGTGGCCATAGGTGAGGGTAGGGACGTAGATCGACCGGTAAATTGAGAGCTTCGCTTTTACACTCAGCTCCCTCTTCACCACGACGGACCGGTGCAGCGTCTGCATTACTGCAGCCGCAGCCCCAATCCGTCTGTCGATCTCCGGCTCCCTTCTCCCATCACTCGCGAACAAGACCCCGAGATACTTGAACTCCTCCACTTGGGGCAGGACCTCATCCCCGACCCGGAGTGGGCACTCCACCCTTTTCCGGCTGAGAACCATGGCCTCAGATTTGGAGGTGCTGATCCTCATTCCCGCTGCTTCACACTCGGCTGCGAACCGCTCCAGTGCGAGCTGGAGGCCCTCACCCGATGAAGCCAACAGAACCACATCATCCGCAAAGATCAGAGATGAGATCCTGAGGCCACCAAAGCGAAAGCCCTCCGCCACTTGGCTGCGCCTAGAAATCCTGTCCATAAAAATTATGAACAGAACCGGTGACAAAGGGCAGCCCTGGCGGAGCCCATCACCCACCGGGAACGAGTCCGACTTATTGCCGGCAATGCGAACCAAGCTCTTGCAACGGTTGTATAGGGATCGAATGGCCCGTAGGAATGGGCCAGACACCTCATACTCCCGCAACACCTCCCACAGGACACCCCGAGGGACACGGTCGAATGCCTTCTCCAAGTCCACAAAACACATGTAGACTGGTTGGGCAAACTCCCATGCACCCTCAAGTATCCTCGAGAGGATGAAGAGCTGGTCCAGTGTTCCGCGACCAGGACGAAAACCGCATTGTTCCTCCTGCATCAGAGGTTCGACTAGCGGACGAACTCTCCTTTCCAGCACCCTGGCATAGACTTTCCCGGGGAGGCTGAGGAGTGTGATCCCCCTGTAGTTGGAACACACCCTCCGGTCCCCCTTCTTAAAGATGGGGACCACCACCCCGGTCTGCCAATCCACGGGTACTGCCCCTGATCTCCACGCAACATTGCAGAGGCGTGTCAGCCAGGACAGCCCTACAACGTCCAGAGCCTTCAGGAACTCGGGGCGGACCTCATCAACACCAGGGGCTCTGCCACCAAGGAGTTGTTTAACTGCCTCAGTGACCTCGCCCCCAGAAATTGGCGGGTCATTCCCCTCATCCCCAGACTCTGCTTCCTCCTCGGAAGACGCGTCAGTGGGATTAAGGAGGTCCTCGAACACTGCAAATTTCTTGTAGCTTAACAAGATTTATTGTCTTAAATTTAGCCAGATTATCTTGTCCATCTTGTTTTGAACATTACAAACTAGTTTCCAGTCTCATGTGTTAGATGATTAGACTTGTTTTAAGTATATATTCCTTTTTTTTCTTATTTAGTCTGTAAATCTAAAAATGAACCATTTCACCTTTATTTCAAGCAAAAATAGCTTTTAGATAGAGTGTAAAACAAAAAATTATCTTAAAATAAGAAACATTCACCTTTTTCCTTGAAATAAGAAAGTCAATCATTGGAAGGTATATTTAGACCTGAGACGTGTCACAGATGTATTTGTTACCATGTAAAATAAGCCACTTTACTCTAACGGCATAATGTATAGCATCTTCAATCACCAAAAACTCCATATTAGCAACCTCTGATACAGGACCTAGTCCTTTCTCATTTACAAATATTGGATGCTCAGTTCCTGCTTCACTTTGACAACACTCCAGCAGCTGATTGTGGTTTACAAGAGACTTGCACACATTCTTAAAGTTTAATTTGGCTGACCATTGTTTTTTTAAAAAAACTGCGTTTAGACTCTATTTCATACACGTATGACAAATTACAGGTCCCAGGGCAATAATCTGAGAGGGAAGATGCAGCATGTAATCTTCTATCATTTTTTTAGTTTGGACACAGTTTGTAAAGACACAACTGGGGCAAAAAGTATTTTAACAATTTCAATTAAATCCAAAATAAATTTGATAAAAGAATGGCAAAATCTTGATCAATATAAGCATTTGTCCAGGGGATTGTTTTAATCTGTTGTCACTTGAAGCTAAAGTAGCATTAAAATTTTTTTTATGAATTATAGAACATTTTTTGAGACATTTTATTAAATTCGATGAATTTATATTCCAAAATCTCTTTTTCCCAAAGTCTGTTTTTGTTTCATAATGGGGTTTTTCATAATGGTGTATTTATTTGAGGTCATTTAACAACTGAATTTCTTATTCAGGCAATCAGGGTGGGACCTGAACGCTCATTGGCTGCTGCTTAAACAGGTGCTTAAAATTAAAGTGTCTCAAAATGTTTCTATTATTACAAAAAAGAATCGTAGTGAAATAAATATTTAATAAAATATTATAAAAATACACAATGTAAAATAAAAATTAAATGACACGTTTTAACACTTTGGTGTTCCATAGTCTAGTTCATATTAAAAAGTTAAATAATGTATTAGCACTAGATTAGGTTCCTGTATTCCTCCGTACAACCATCCCACATATCACACAAAAGTCTGGACTACTGCTATGAATTGTATTAATATGGCTCAAAAGAGACTTTACTGTTAAGGCAACAAAAACAAAACAAATCCCACACCTCCAACACGCCATCTTGTTTGGGGAAAAGACCTGAAAGAAGTTCTTGGCGGGCAGAGTAGTAGAGGTCAATACCAAGTTTGAAGGGGTGGTTTATACCAAGTCTGCATTTAACTTGTGTAGTAATGTAATTGTAAAGACGACTACAACAGTCATAGTAATTGATGGGTTATTTGTTAAAATTTGTTTTTCGAATGCAGGTTCATTATGCATGTTATGTTCACGTTTTACAAGCTTTACACAGACGAAAATGTGTAACACTACCTCCCCCCTGGCTGCCCCCAAGTGGCTCTGTCCATTATCTCACTGTTTGAATCGGAGGACACGAGGGAGCAGGTTCGGACTGGATTCTGTTGAGGTAATTAACTTTTGCTTACAAACATTTCGGGTTCTTTTAGCTTTGACTTACTGTAGTAACATCAGTCGTGGTCAAATATTAAGTTTTACCTAGGCAGTATTATCAGTTCACTACCAATGGGTAGTTAGCCAAAACTGCTAGCCAGCTAGCTAGCTTAGTTCATTCAGTATGCTGAATTGTTAGCATGCAGTGATAGTTTAAAATTATTAATGGTGCTAGTTAGGTAAATTTAGCTTCGTGTTCAATATACTTAACATAGCTATATGACAAAAGAACTACAGTTGATATCCGCCTTTGCAAAAGTCCGTTTTGTGTTTCCCACCCACGGAAAATGAAAAGCTGCGGTGTTTTTTTTTCCTTCTTAAGCCGCGTGCTCTCTGTCTGCACTGTGCTTGGTGTGTTTGTGTGTGCAACTTGGGAGGACCGATACTGGTTTGAGACAAATCTCGCAATCGGGCTCATAACTTTACAATGCTGTATTTTGTTATGGAAAAAGACAGGGGTGTTGGACAGATCTATATTTAACTTAAATGAGGATTTACTTAAGTCATCAAGAGTTAACTGTTTTATGACCAAAATTACATTTAACCAACATGAGTTTATTCAAATTTTATTATTTTACTATTTTTTGCAAGTCCAGTTTGGGTAATGAAATTAAAGATAACACAAGGGAATAAAAATAATGCACATTTATGAAAGACATCTTTACCTATAGATTTACTTTAAGCCTCATTTCCGACAGATTATGATTAATCATATAAACTTTTAAGTTGGAGAAGATGTGAACTTGCTTCCAGTTATTTATGTTGTAAACTATTAATATCAATCAGGTCACTTTAACCTTGCTGAACCGAGGTAACATTTTTTTTCTTATGGATGAAGTGGCCTAATCTGAGCTGTGGTCATTTGTTGAATGATTTGACAAGCAGTTGGGCACTATTAGTTTTAGTTTGAAAACTAGTTTGGAATAGCCTTGTCATAAATTTTAAGTAAGCAATTTTATAAGACTTAACCATTGAATTAACACAGGCTCTACTTGGTCTGTCTTTTGCACCTTATCCATGTGTCTGATTGCATAGACTTTGGATCCATGGCAGGTGGTGTCTAGACTCAGTTTTTCTTTTTGACCCAAACATATGTTTTTCTTTCCTCAGGGAAAAGTTCTGACAAAAGCTACACCAGTAAATCATGGAGGGTTTGGATGATTGCAGCCTTTCGGTTCTAAATGGTAGGCCAAGCATATGCATATTTATGCAAATTAATGTCTAAATGAATTTTGTGTTGCACACACTGACAGTGATCGTACATAGAATCAGTTTTATGTTGTCAGATCAATAAAATATTTAAATTACATTTAAATGTATTTGACAAAATGACAATTTGGAATTGTTGTACAACTTTTACATTTCTGAAAGTTACTGACTTTTATTTACAGCTGCAGACATAGATGAGGTCTTGCTCCACACCCTCAGTAGGGACGATTTAAGGGACCTGCTTCCAGGGCCTGAAAATTTTATGAGGAGGAAACAGTTGTGGGCTCAAGTTCACAAAGAGGCAAGTTTTGCCGCTTTTGATTTAAAAACACTTAGCACGACACATTTTGTTTAGGACTCCTGTAATATAACTATTTTCGTTTTCTTATTTAGGATGAGACTAAAGAAAAGGCGTCTCATGGACATCTCACCATGTGACCAGGGAGAAGATTATGATGCAGATTCAAGTGGTGGATCAAACATGCTTTTGCCACCAAGGAGCAGTTCTGGTGACAACAGTTGTAAGTGAAAGATTACAATTATGGCAATAATATTGAATATTGAACTGAAATTTGATTTAGTTCTTTCTTTCCTGTTCTGTTCATAGCCCTGTTCAGGACACTACCAACTTTCTTCCCATCTCAAGTTGCACCACCCAAGAAGATGGGACATGCCAGTGAAGCACTGATTGATGTCCTTCAGGTCTGTGTTTCTTCATATTTGTTATCAAATAATGCCCATAAAGCCTTCACTTTAACAGTTTATTTGGCATATGGCCTTTTTATCCATGCCAAGTCCTCCAACAATGTAGTTTATATTTGGAAAAGGTGTGCAGAAATCTGAAATGGCACAAACACTGAGATAAAAAAAATTTCAATAAAAATAATAAAGAAAATCATAAAGAAATTAAAAACAAAATGGAAATAATTACATATTTAACTATCACAGGTGCAGTATCTTTGTCATTTCCTAAAGTGTGTAAAGACATAATCCTAACGGTGATGAGGCAGAATTTATTACATTTTTCAATGGCATGAATAAATATATATATATATATATATATATATATATATATATATATATATATATATTTTTTTTTTTTTTTCTATACAGTATTTGTCAATCTAAAGAAAAATAACATTAATATGGTCTGTAGCACATCTGATCTATGGTTGTCATCATTCATGTATCACCCGAAGGGTGCACCCCAAAGGGATCAATAAAGTGAAGTCTAAGTCTAATACATACTTGAACTACCCTGATAGCTTTGGAGTTTCTCCGTACATTGTACAATTTTTGTCTTTGTTTTTCTTTTGCCAACAGAAGATCCAGCGTCAGCCCCGTTCTGCTCTTTGAAGGGTCCCGCTGTCTTATTGCAGTTGGAACCACTCTCATCACCACATTTGACCACAGATGACCTTGGAGAAGGTTTGCTGTATCTTATGGCATACTACTACACCCTTCATCTCACCTATCCTAAATGTGTGGCAATGCTTCTGTCTGTCATTTAGACTGAAGTGTTAAAGGACAAAATCCATGAGCAAGACACCACAGGCTCATACAAAAAAGTCATGGCAGGCTGTAGGAATGTTTATTGAAACGTAGAGCTGTTTGAGCAAGATGTAACTTAGGTCTGTGTTGGAAGGTTTGGGCCTGATAGCTTTGAAGTTGCAATTTACACTTGAATTCTTTTTTTTTATTCTTATTAATGTAATACAAAGTACTTTTTTCTTTAAACACTTCTGTTCTGCAAATTGTGTTTAAAATTGCAAATGCTCTTTTTATTACATTTTATATGTTGAGTAGCTAACTGGTTTAGCACTTCTAAAAGGAACACAAAATAACAATGTTACACTTACAATGTGTCTTTAAATTTTTGTGTACTATGATTCACTGAAATATTTGTTACTGTTTGGAGAGTTTGTTTCCAATAAAGGTCATGTACACAGTATACTTTGCCTGCTTTAATTTGGCTTTATCTTTCTTATCTTCTTGAGAATTCTTATCAAGTGTAATTATCTTACTGCACTGGCAGATTATTTCACTGAATTTAAGAAGATTTAGACTACAATCTATTATTTTTTAACTTATTTTAAGATCTTTAAAATGATTTAATGTACTAGTTTTTAGATTATTTGCCTTGATTTGTTCCTTAGAATAAGTGTTTTATGCCTATTTTCAGATTTAATTTCTTCAACATTTTGCTTAGAACAAGTGGTTAAATCTTATTTTAGGTTTCAATTGCCATGATTGGTTGCTTGGAATAAGTGTGTAAGGCTTATTTTAAGATTTAACTATCTAATTGTTCCCTAGA
Organism: Neolamprologus brichardi; assembly: GCF_056152115.1. Taxonomy (NCBI): domain Eukaryota; kingdom Metazoa; phylum Chordata; class Actinopteri; order Cichliformes; family Cichlidae; genus Neolamprologus; species Neolamprologus brichardi. Next base: position 28,055,653 of record NC_142124.1, on the reverse strand, counting down.
ATAAGTGGTTAAAGCTTATTTTAAGTTTCAATGTTCTGATTTGTTGCCTGGAATAAGTGTAAAATACTTATTTTTAGCTTTATTTAAATCTGGATATTGTTCTTATTTCAAGAAATCTTAATAAGAAAAAAACACTTACCCCACTGGCAGATAATTTCACTTGTTTTAAGCAAAACTTCACCAAAAATAAGTGTATTTATCTAGTATTAAGGAGGTGGGTTTTTGCAGTGAAGTATTCCTTCCACCGCCTGACAATTTTCTCAGTCGACGTCAGCAGCGCTCCACCAGCACTATACACAGTGCAGGTAGAGCACCGCTTTCCCCTCCTGAGACGCCTGACGGTTTGCCAGAACCTCTTCGAGGCAGTCCGAAAGTCTTTTTCCATGGCCTCTCCGAACTCCTCCCACACCCGAGTTTTTGCTTCAGCCACTGCCCGAGCCGCATTCCGCTTGGCCTGTCGATACCTGTCGGCTGCCTCCGGAGTCCCACAGGCTAACCAAGCCCGATAGGACTCCTTCTTCAGCCTGGTGGCTCCCTTCACCTCTGGTGTCCACCATTTGGTTCGGGGATTACCACCACGGCAGGCACCAACCACCTTGCGGCCGCAGCTGAAAGGTGACACAAGGGTCAATGTAAAAACAAAAAGCTTGTAGACATACATAACATGAAGGTTTATTTGTAGGTGAGAGTTAAGACACATTTTGCTTGGAAACTTGTGCACTTGCAACAATTTTTTTTCTTAGGGACACAGACATGACGTAGATTAGTTTCTGGGGTAGAGGTGAAAAACATTTTGTATGTACAACTTGTAAATGTACGTGTGACTAAAACAGGAAGTAAGTTGAGTACAGGACGTGCTTGAGATGATCAGATAAGAGAGAAGAGAGCGAGCAACAGGAAGCACCTGGAGGGACGTGAAAGCGGCGCTTTAAGTGTGTTAAAGGTGTTAAAATGTTGTTCACTGAAATGAGTAACACTGAATAGATGAATAGATAAATGATTTTTTTATACACACATTGCAATTGTGCTGATATGAGTCATCACTCGGTCAACTGAAGGTCAAAAACGTCGTTCAGCAAGACTGATTGAACTGATATATTGTAGGGAGGACCTTGAGTGCCGATGGATAAATGCTAACACGCTTATACACATAATTAGGTTAATGCTTTTGATTAGAGAGTCTCGAAAATGATAGGTTGAACCAAGTTTGAATAATTAAGAGAACAATTGATACGCATAGCAGACAAGTAAGGCGTTGTAGGGAAAGGTGTTTGTTTCCTTTGCAGGAGATTTCGGGACCACAGCGACCACAGGGGTGGCGAGACTGAAGGGAGGCGAGAATCCAGGAACCAACCAGAGACAGGGGGACCACAAAAGAAGCACAGAGCACGACAGTTCAAGAAAATTTGTTGTTTAGGAGATTAAAAGCTTGTTAAGGTTAAATGTGAGCATAAAATAATAATGGATTGGATTTATATAGCGCTTTTCAAGGCACCCAAAGCGCTTTACTGGCTGATGGCGCGAGGCTGCCATATTGCGCCATCGGCCCCTCTGGCCAACACCAGTAGGCGGTAGGTAAAGTGTCTTGCCCAAGGACACAACGACCAGGACAGAGAGCCCGGGAATCAAACCGGCGACCTTCCGGTTACAGATACGCTTCCCAACCCCCTGAGCCACGGTCGCCCGTAAAAGTAATGAAGAGTAATGAGAAGGACTTTAGGAATAGTTTGCAGGATTTCTATGTTATGTAAATTGCCCAAGAATAGTGTTAAGACCGGATATATGTTACCCCTAGAGGGGGTGAAAACCAGGAGTAAATTTTAAATTTTAACTCTATAGAGACTGTTTTCAAAGAGTAATATGGAACCTTTAGGGGATAAAGTTAATTATATATGATTGGGTTTTATAGTGAGCATTGAGGGAAGTCAGAAGTGGGGTCAAATTGTGACTCTGTGGTCAAAAGGGGATGTAGGAAGAGAAGCAATGATAGTTCACGGCCCAGCGTAAACGCGAGGTGCTGTATAAGGGCTTGATTTATTTGTTTGGTTTATTTGTTGTGGATACCAGTAATTATGCCATTGTGATAAGGGAACATTGAAAGGGTACAACTCGTTGAGGGGTTGGGGGACCTAAAGGGTTGGGCAATTGAAAGGTTTCATTTTTGATATGATTTCCTTTGTTATATTTTAGCTATTATTCTCACATGAAAGTAAACTTAATGGGATAAATTAGGGTTTATGTCATCTTTTAAAAAAAGACAAAAAGGGGAAACTGTTGGAATTTAAAAATATAATCTGAACGCTTATCTGCTATTATATTGTTTTCTGGATAAGAGAGGCCCAACTCTTAGTACAGTTTGTGCCGACAGGACTGACAGGAAATTACATGCTTTTGCAGGCGAAAAGTGAAATTAAGCAGAGTGTTTGATCGAAACTTAAAGTGTGTGTGACGTCTATATAAATGACTAGCCTTCCTGTTTTGTGCTTCAAACCTTGGGTTGTGTGTTATGAGAAAGGTCTCCATATCCGGATATGTAAAATAAAGATCATTTTTTGAGTTTGACCACTTTGAGCCTTGTGTCTTTTTGGCCCTAAGAATCTAAAAGAACCGTTTTTAATAGGAGCTGACCGGGTGCCGCAGGAACAAAGGGCTGGCCAGTAGCAGTGAGAATGTGAATTCAATAGTCTTTCAGAAAATCATGCAGAAATCCACAAGAAAAAAGAATTAGCCACTTAATCTGACTGATTTCTTTCTCTGTGGTGAAAACAGGGTACCATCATCCTCAGAGCCTGATTGCTTAAAGCAAAAACTCAAAAGGCAGGGGAAGGTAAACAGGACCCAAGACACAGGAGACAACTTACCAATAAAACAAAACAGGAAATTAATTATAACCACATCTGATGTACTGAACATGGGTGAACTTTACAAAAGGAAAACACAACATATTAAAGAGCGAAAACTGGTAATTTCAGAAAATACAAAAAACCCCCACACATAATAAAGTCAAATTTAAACAGCAAACTGTAAAGACCTCAGAGAACATATAAATACAGTAACTTAAAACCTAAAAGAAAATTAAAGCCACCTTTCCATACAAATTTGGATCTTGGAATGAGATAGTGAGTCATTGTAGTGTTCAGATAGTCTGAGCCCAATCCAAAACAAGAGAAAAAAGTAGCACTGACCTGTATTATAATTTTTATTTATTTAGTATTCTGACCTTTTTTGTTTGCCATACTGAGAGAAAGAGGCAATCATTGTATGAAACATCAATTTTTACTGAAGCTATTTGAAATGGTCTAAAATGCATTAAAGTGACATCTGTGTCCACATAGATAGATGTGTTAGATATTGCTAAATTAACTTGTATTTTATTATTATTTCATAAGCATCAGATGAGGAGCCCAAAAGAAGAATTTTGCCCAGGAACCTCAAATTCAGTTAATTTGGCTATTAATTATAGTAATGATAATTACTCACTACCAGGGCTGGACTGGGACAAAAAATTGACCCGGGCATTTTGACTAGAGATCGGCCCACCAGGCATTATAGGAAAAACCATAAAGCCTTTGAATGAAAACAAACATTGTTGTGACAATGATGTACACTGTCTTGTTGGTATATATGCATAAGTCTAATAAACTTAAACCTACACCCTCCTCCATATTCTGGTATTCTAAATCGTACTTAGCAGAAACCAAAAGACTGCTTGGTCGAGTTAACCTCCTAAACTATCTACAACACATGGTGGAAACCTGACATTAAGACAGAGATGACTAAAGGTGAGACATGACCATTACTGAATATTAAAAATAATAAGTGACAGATTTTGTGATATTTTCATAAACTATTCATTTACCACATCAATAAACAGCATGGCAGGGCAAAATATTTTTTCTATCATGGCAACCTTTAAAAAGTGACATAACATGACTTTGGTTGTAAGATTCAGATAATGATTTATTAAAAGCCAAACAGTTTAAATGAGAATAAGAAAAAAAAAAAATTCTGCCTCCCTTTCCCTGTTAATGCCCTACCTGGCCCCCCTGGCAAAACTTTCCTAGACCCGCCCCTGCACAGTTACCAGCTGTCAGCTACTTAGAATAGTTATTTGTCTCTCAGAAACAGTTCATAACTTCCCTTCAACTCATTCGTGTCACCTAAAAGGTAAACCTGTTTCTCCATCACCTGTTCAGCTCTGATGATTCAGTAAAGACATCTCCTGGTTTCATCTTCATGTTTCCCTCTCTCCAGATATCCAAACAATATCATGACCAGCAGCTTTTAAGGCTTTGGCTCCAGCAAACATCAGCTGATACTAGAAATTAATATTAAATACATTCTAACAACAGCTTATCAAGCTTAAACGTGCTACTGTTATTTATCTGCTGGTTTCCCCTTTCTGGGCAAAGTGGGCAATAAACAAACAAGAGAGAAAAGCGATCAGCTGATCATTTATCAGTTTCATGATTGAAGTATCAACAGGAGAGGGAGGGGGAGAGAATGAGAGAAGTAATATTAATATTTTCTCTCAATACATGATGATTCCGTTTTTACAGGACGGTTGGCAACTCTAATAACTAACTGTGAATAGTTCACTATTAGTAATATCATAGCACCTGTCTAGCAGTATAAAAACTCCATCATGCTAGCTGGTAGCAGTACGAGTTATTTTAACTGACTGTAAAACGTTAGCACAAGGAAAATAAACTACAACTAAACTTGGTTTATATCTGACCCACTCAGACCAACTTCTCACCTGCCCCTCGGACCGGCGGCGCCTCATGTCTCTCCTCCTCCTGCCTCCCTTATCCCTGATCCACCTGCTGGCCTCCATCACTTGCTAATGTTACTGAAACTGTGGAAGCTCCGCCATAGAAACCGCCAAACAACTGAGTTCTTTTTACACATCTGCCAACATCTGGCCAATCCACCACCTGTCATTGTTTATACCGTTACAAAAAACAAAGCAAAACGAAACGAAAAATCCCCATCTGCCCACCAGGCAAATGCCCAGTATGTCCCATGGCCAGTCCAGCTGTGCTCACTACTGCTAGTACTGCTCACTACTGAATTATACTGCCAATTGGGAATAAAATTAATGAACGCCAGAAAATAATTTGGATCATGTCTTTATGAGACGTAATATCATCACCTGAGCTCTGTAAAGCTATTTAAATATTGATAGATTATTTTCCTCCCTTAACAAACATGCTACTTCTATCTATACATGAACTTGGTGGCTTACTGTGTAAGTCACATTTATAAGGAAAAGATTCCTAATCAGGGAAGATCATAATCGGGGTATGTCCACATTAATAAGTGACAGAGAGCGGAACTAACAGCCCTCCCGTTGTTCAATAAAAATGATTTAAATATAGCTCATCCGAGGGTTACTCACACTTTAAGGATGGTATGGAAACCAAATGATCCACAGAGAAAATGTATTTTCTTAAATTGTGTAATCTGTAGTCTATGATGCAATAAACAAGCTTGTTCCTGGTGTGACTGATTTCGAAATGGGAGGTTTCCAAACGCGAACATGGGTACGTCAGGAAATCCGCGCAAACCACGCCTCTCCACATCTTTATCAGAGATGACGATATCACGTCCCCTGCAAACGAGTATATCACGCTTGTTACCTGTGAGTGAAACGGTGAAAAAGCTCTCACCGATAGAGTCTACGCATCGTTTGTACGTGTATTATATGAAACTGAACCAGAAAGCGATTTCCTCGTAGATCGGGTAAGTCATTTATAAAAGTATCATATTTTACCAGATGATGCGGTAAAAACAGCTTAATCTTCGCTGATGTTATTTTCTTTATTATCTTATAAGTGAATAGAAATGTTATCACAAAAGAGACATGGCTAAGTGTGTTGTAATGTTGCTTTATATATGATGACTTTCTAAACTATAACTTGTTATACTTTGCTGATTATATCTCCACACACTCTGTCTGCAGATTGTTAATGTTTCCCAGTCAAACATCTAGAATGATTTCAAAATCAAAGGTGCTGGTTTTCCTGCTGTTTTACACTGGTATTGGTGTGTATTTCAAAACGGGCTACCATTTGACTCATTATGCTGTGGACCAAAAGCTGTGTGCTTGCATAAAATGTTTATCAGAGGATAAGCAGTTGCTTCTGGATCAATCGAATAGAAGTGTTCAACCATTATTGACTGCAAACTTAAACCTCTCACAGAATGAATTCAACTGGTGGAAGGTAAGTAGTCACCAGGAAAGGATGACATTTTTACTCCCCCCCCCCAGCTCATTTGGTCTAACAGCAAAGTTTATTTGAAATGTCTGACAGGATTTGCAGGCTGAAAGCCGTAGCTTCAGAGTTTATGAAACAACGGTGGCCAACTTGTTTCAGATCTTCCCACAGAATCCAGATGTTATACAACCCAAATATGACCACTGCAGGACTTGTGCTGTGGTGGGTAATTCTGGTAATTTAAGGAGATCGCATTATGGACCGCTGATAGATTTACATGAAGTTGTCATAAGGTACTTTCTAAGCTAAAGCAAATTTTCTTTACCATTAAATGTCCCCTCCTACACTAAAGATCCAAACTGATGTGAAATATATCCCTTTGTGCTGTTTAGAATGAACACTGGTATTACCAGAGGCTTTGAAAAAGACGTTGGAAACAAGACAACTCATCGTGTCATGTATCCAGAGAGTGCTGTGGATTTGGATGACAACACCCATTTTGTACTGTTTCCCTTTAAGATACAGGACTTGGAGTGGCTCATTAATGCCTCTACAACAGGGTTTACTGGAAGGTGAGTTCTATTTTTCAGGGCTACATGCACATGTATTTGACATTTATTTAACGAGACTCAGTGTCTCGTTTACAAGAGAGACCTGTTTTAGACAAACATAATTAAATGAAAATAATAAAATAGAAAAAAATAAAATAGCAAAATCTGCCTCATAAAGATCAAGTTCCCAGTGATGAAAATAAAAAGTGATGAAAGTCTTTCTGCAATGTATTCCACGAAGACAGACCTCAAATGACGGCACCTTCTTACTAAGCTCTCTACAAACTGATTATCCTGAAATCATACTATGACTACATTTTTTATGCAACATGCAGAATGATGAAGTGTTCTCATAACAACTCATCTTACTGTAGTTCATTTAAGTATGCTTTTGTACTGTTCTTAGGATTGTGACCTAATATAAAGTAAAAAAAAATAAATAAAAAATAAAGACTCTTAATGCCTGTTGAAAAGTTATTTTATGTAAACCATTTTTAGGCAGTTGTGCAGCCACTAATTTGGGCACATGAAAATCATACATTCAATCATACAATCATTTTGTAATTTATTTTGTTTCAGATAAAATATTCTGATTTCATCTGAGCTTGCCCAGCTTTCTTCTTGGTCCCACCAATGCCACCCCATTAAAAGAAAAAATAACACTCTTAGGTTTAGATGTTACAGTCAGCATACACTACCTTCTTCTCTCCCAGCTGCTAAAATTACCACAGCAAAGTATCTCAAAAGATTTCCCCTAGATTGTCTGGCAGCACAGAATTTACATCAAATGCAAAAATAGAATGCCAGTGCATGAATTCAACATGTACGCAGATTAAAAGGATTTGGCTGATGGATGTACTGTGAGGTGAAATAAGGTGAATTTCTGTATCAAACCATTACTCTGATTCTTCTCCATGTTCAAGACGGACCATGCCTTTTTTAGCTTTGTTTTTGTTAAACACCTACTTTATATTTTTCAATGTCATGATGTTTCCAACAGGTCGTATATGCCAGTGAAATCAAAGATCAAAACTAACAAGGATTTGGTGAGTAACGTCAATGGCAAAGCTTCCTGGTGGCAATGGTAATATTTAAAAATAAAAGCTGTTTAAAGGCTCATTCTAATTTCTAACAGGTCATGGTGGTAAATCCAGCTTTCATGAAATATGTACATGAGGTTTGGCTTGGAAATAAGGGACGTTATCCATCCACTGGCTTTATGGCTTTGATTCTTGCACTTCACATTTGTGATGAGGTAAGTACAAAGTTTTCAGTTTCTGAAGTGCCAGACGTACAAAATAAAATATGATTTTTATTGTCATACAAGCTGGTCCATTTGAGTCTTTGCTAATTTGTTCTTTTGTTCTTATATTGCTCTCCTAAATAGATGTGCATTTCAAAAGTTCAAAATGTCTTTGGTGAAGATCAGAGCAGGTTTATCCACCAGTACCACTTGATTAAAAAACTGTGAATGGTTAAATTTCAGTTCACATGTCCTATTAAAGTGAAAGCTGTCGCAAGTATTTTTGATGTGTCCCCTTCTTAAATTGAGTAGACTACAATCTAGAAGACAGTCCTTCATGGAAAGCTTTTTAGCTAAACCTCTCAATAAGAGGTTTTGTCATTGTATACTCATGGTATAATCATGGTGTTTCCATTAAGTGCTTGCTCAGGTCGCTGTCCAACTGTTCATTTCATTTTTCAGCAGCCATTGTTTGGATTTTAGTTAAAAAAGGGACATTTTGTTCATGCATTTGTTTCCCATTCATTCATATGTTCGTTTTTTGTCTTCCTAGGTTGATGTGTTTGGTTATGGCGCTGATAGTGATGGAAACTGGAGTCACTACTGGGAAAAACTCACAAACAAAAGGTTAAGAACTGGAGTACATCCTGGAAATTATGAGTATAACATCATCCAGCAACTAGCTCAGCAACAAAAAATTAAGTTCTATGAAGGCCTAATGAAAAAAATGTGATTGAATGCCATACACTCAGTGGGGAAAGAACTGAAAGCCAAATGGATGTGTATCTACAACTATAGAAATTTCCTAACCCTCCTAACTGAAACTGATATTGGGAGTCTTTAGGAAGGACTAGTAATCATGAAAGGGGTTACGTTAAAGAAGTCATTGGATATGTGACATTTTGGTAGTTTTTCCCCCCTAATCCATAGCTTAAATTAACCATGTAAAAAAAAAGTACCCAGGGGTTATACTCTTTAGTAGTTTCTAACATCTAAGGTTCTTAAGAAATGAAGTATTTTCTTAAGAGTTGGCAGAATTACAAGAAGACAGACAACAGCAGTATTATTCTTAGTTAAAGTAAGCTGTTTGTATGAAAAGGAAAATGGTGTGGTAAAGTAGCTTATAACATAGAGGGTGTTTAATTCATGTAATGAATATTGTCAGCATTTTCTAATACAGTCACCAAATATTTAGATTTGTAGAACTTTACAGGGTTGATCTCCTTAAACTTGTGTTATTGTTATTATGCAAGTGGAGAGCTGTCATACTCTCAGAGTAGGAAGGACTCAAACACAAACAGAGGCAGGCAGTCTTTTCTTTCAAGCTCAGGTCCTCTACCAGAGGACTGGGAGTTTGAGGGTCCTGCGCAGTATCTAGTTGTCACTGGAAGATAAGACACAGACGCATACACGCGCACACGCACACGCATGCACGCACGCACACGCACACACACACACACACACACACACACACACACACACACACACACACACACACACACAGCTTGAAAATGTCAAACAAAATAACTCCTGTCAGTATTTTTCTCTGTGAAACCAACCACTACCACACCAACTGCTAAAGGGATAACAGAAAAGATAAAACCTAGTAGACTGACAGCTAATGAAGCTGACCAAAAAAGAAAGTGAGATGAAGATGATAGCACTTAGGAGTTGAATAATCATGACTGTACTAACCCATTAAACGAAAAGCATTGTGCATTCAGTGATTTTCTAAGCAAAATCCTAGGTGGAACAAAAACAAAGTATCTCCTAAGAAAGAAAAGATTTCCTTCACTACTATTGTGAAAGCAATACAAAATATAGCAAAAGACTTCAATAACAAACTCTCAGAACTCAAAGAGCAAGCTAGTTAACACCAAAACTATAGCCAAATTAACCAAAGTGATGCAGTTCAGTACAGATGAAATTAAAGCCTTTGAGTGTGGTAAGGGCCACACCTTTGAGGGCCTGAGATATTGCCAGAGGGGTGGAGACATATAGACACAGACGAACAGGTACACACAGACACAAACGTTTCAACTTTGATAGTTTGTTAAGTTAGCATTTTATTTATTCCAACTGTTAGTTTGCCTAGTTTATTTTGGTTGAACTCCCCTTACTTACCTGTGTTCCAGGAGCAAAAGGAGGAAGTGCTGTCTCACTTCCTGTATTTATAGGTTCCTATTTAGTTCTGATGTCACAGGAAGGGACCAGCTGAGGGGGTAGGTGGGGTGGGGGTGGGGGGGTTGTAATTTAATAAAGTCAAGGGTTTGTTTGCTTGAGAGTTATATGTGTTGTTGTAAAATGTAAGTAATTTTAGAATCTTTATTTTTAAAATTGTATTTATTATTATTATTATTATTATTATTATTATTATTATTATTATTATTATTATTATTATTATTATTATTATTTATTATTTATTATTATTTAAAATCTTTAAAATTGTAATCTTAGAAGTGTGTTTTATTGCTGGTAAAGAGTAGCATCATAAGTAAATGATTATGGTGGTAATGTTTAGTCTTCTCAATTGAATGGAATAGGCCATAGGAGAACATTGTATTTGGATAGCTTGAACTAGAACTAGTGATGGCCAAACGAAGCTTTCTGAAGCATTGAAACTTGTGTTAAAAAACGGTTCATTAATCGAAGCGTTTCAAGATAGTCCTCTCTGGTGACATCTGGTGGCCAAAAATATGAAGAACGTCTTGAATGTAGAAATTAAAGTGTACTGCTTCACTATGACTGCCCACTCTACAGAGTGGACTTCACAATTCTGTCTGATACTGGGCTACCGTTGTGTTGCTTTGAACATGTATTTTTTGGCTGTTTTTTTCTATTTGTTTAATAAATACATTTGATCAATAAACAACGGTACATGTTTTAGTTAAATGTACCATGGTGTGGTTGCTCTTTGCTTGCGGCTTCTTGATGTTGGTAAATACAATAGATGAAAAATACATGTAATTAATATATATATATCTATATATATATCTATATATATATAGATATAGATATATATATTAGGCCAATTTTCCTTCACATATTTTTGTGCAGGTATATTACTACTTACGTTCAACTGTACAACATATAGCTCCTTGAGGCGACTGTTGTTGTGATTTGGCGCTATATAAATAAAATTGAATTGAATTGAATTGAATAGATGGGTATATGACAGATCTCATTGGGAGAGGACAAAATAACACATATAGTATGTGTATTAATATGGTTACAGTTAAGCCTCAATTCTAACCCTTGGCTTGCAAGCTGCAGGTTACTAACACAAAGGTTACTATCCTCAGGCTGTACAACACACACAAACACACACTCACACTGGTAGAGAAGAGAGAGAGAAAGGAAGAAAGGTAAACTGTATCCAGATAACCCAGGGACAATTTGCTTTCCTAAGCAGCTTAACAGTTCATTTCATGTTGAAGTTGCCACCTTTGGTTTCGAGTTTGGTTTCATAATGAAGACGATATGATTGAAACAGGAGGCAAACGACTGATCTGAAGCCAAATGTCTGAATTTACAACTATAATTGTCTCATAAGGAATCAATTCAAACAAGTAATTTGATATGTGCAGTTTTGGCAGTGTCTTTACTAATCTTAGACTTTACGTTACCTTTGAATATTATGTAAGTGCACCCAAGGAGAGGCGGTCAGTCATACATCCATCCATACATACCCAGCATTAAAAATTATGAAAATTATGGAAAGAGCAAAAATTAAAGAAGAAGATGATATAACACAATTCAAATTTTGTTTAAAATGGGCATTTGCATCCTTTCAGATCCACATTTTATATAGGGTTGTAATAATGTAACTTTATTGCTTTTTGTAATGATTATGGGAGAAATAATATATTATAGTATTTGAAAAAAAATGCTTACCTTTTATGATCTAACATTTGAACATAGCAGCATTTAACTGCATTCAGAAATCAGATATTTGTAACTATGTTAAAAAAATATTTGAAAATTATGTAGGACATAAACAGCTGGTCAGCAGAAATGTGCACTACATTGCCAAAAGTATTAGCTCATCTGATCTGACTCATCTATCAAATTTACAGATAGAGAAGCATGGTTTGTCACTCTGGAGAAGACGTCTCCACTATTGTAGGGGCAAGTGGCAGTGTGTTTTACAACACTGCATCTGATGTTTTACATTGCACTTGTTGATGTGAGGTTTAGATGGAGCTGCTCGGCCATGGAAGCCCATTCCAAGTAGCTCTTTATACATCCTATCATAGTACCATGGTGGAATTCACTGAACTCCTGAAACTGACTGTTCTTTCACAAATTTATAGAAGCAGTCCACTTGATTTTATACACCTATGGATTTTATATCCCCATGTAAGTTAGGATGGATGGGTGAATTAATACTTCTGGCAATATAGTAAGAAAGACATTTGAAGGCAAATCTATGTACTGCATCTATAAATATGGATGATATATGGATCCATACAGTGTGTACATTGTGTATTGTGTTCAGCTAAAGTACTCTGCTGTACTCTTCTTCATTAAAAAAAGCTGTTTACATGAAAGGAACATTTTACATTCATAGCAAAGTAACTTACTACAGAGAGTGTGCTACATGTCATGTAATATTATCTCCTGAATATTTCAATACAGTCACCAAATATTTAAATATCACAATTTTTACATGAACAATCTCAAAGTTTAGTTATGAAGGAAAATACCACTTTTCTGATTATCTGATATCCTTCCTACCACTACTGCCATGGCTACCATATCAAATAAAATTCTACAGGGTAAACCAAAGAGCACTTATTGGTGAATTTGTGTCTATATATATCTATATCTATATCTATATATATATATATATGGATATTATAACGTATTAAGACATTTTTGGCTTTGTATTTTTTATGTATTTTACAAGCACACACAGCAAATGGTCATTTTATCAGTTTGGTGTGGGATCACTGAATTTGGCAATGTACTTTACAGTGAGCAGCAGCTTGCTCGCATTTAAGTATATAATTGTTTGCAATGTAACAAAGATTACCCATCTTTTTTAATGAAATTAATGCAGACGTCTTGTCAAATTAATAACCCACCAATATGTTCCATTTATTTGTTTAGTCACCAAATATTTAAATATTACAACTTTTACAGGAATAATCTCAAAGTTTTATTATGACCCACCAATATGTCCCTTGTGTTCAGTAAGGGGCAATATAGGATTCATGTTTTAGTGGCCTTAAGAACTCATTAACCACTCATCAGTGTGAAAAGGATCACCCATTCAAACCTACTCAAACAGAATAACAAGGGTAAATAAAATGCTCTTAAGCAAAAAAAAAGTGTGTTTTAACATATATATAATATAGTTTGTTGAGTCATTCTTTAGACTAACTTGACAGTTCTTAATTTTCTGAAAATCTATAAAGGTTTTAACAGTTTTTTTTCTGTTAGCTAGATATGAATAAATAAATAAATAATTAAATGAATAAAAAAAAGGTTTGTGTACAAATGAAACTGGACAGTTCCTCAAGCCAATTCCACAGAGAAAATAAAGTGTAAAAATAAGATAAAATGGAAACAAAAAGAAAAAACCCCATGGTACTGCTCCCCAGTCGATGCCATACCTATTATATTTAAAACTTGCTCATTATGTAAGTGATCATTATCAAGTTACAGAATAGAACCAAACACAGCACATGAAGTTGATTATGTTTTCTGCTGTGACAGGTATTTTCAAATGCAGTATTTCAAGCAGAGCTCAGAAATTAAATGAGGAATGAATTTATGAATCAATAAATGAATGTATCTACCAATTCATCAGTCATTCAATATTTTCACAACAATAAAGTGAAATGATTTTTGCAAATGTCTCCCCAGTATGAACTCAAAAACCACAATAAGGGCATTTGTGAGGTAAACTGGTAATATTTAGACTTGCCATTTGTTTTTTGAAGAAGTGCTTGTATTTGGCTTTTTCATGAAGTTCTTGGCCAGATAACAATTAACATAATGCATAACAGTAAAAAGTCTGAGTCAGAAGAGGCAAACTAATGTCTGACCAAAGACTGCTGGCCTGAAAGAGCAGGCTACAGTTTTTCCCTTTTTATGGGACATTGGCAAACATTGGACAGTCTGGCTGCAGACTCTTGTACTGGAAATTTCTTTAGTTTATGTATTAATTAAATTACTTTAGTAATAGTAGTAACACTTTTGTACTCAGTATAGAAAGCTCACTCTTGACATCAGTTGTATGCATGTGGAAGTGGAATGTGATCAAAAGTGAGGTCCAAGTTTTATTGCACCTTCACAGCAGACTCATTTTCCTCTCGAGGGCTCTGGACATACTGTTGCAGATGAGATGACGGTTGGTCGGAACTGTTCCTAGACTGAAGAGATAAGGATTTGTTAATAATTGATCTGCTGTGAAACATTCTTTGTTTGGGAGGTATGAAGGGATCAGGGTGATGTCTTTCCCTCAGAAAAACGGGTTATGCCGGGCTCACACTGTGCGATTTTGTCAGTCGCGCGATTCAGCTCCTGCTCAAACTGTACGATTGACTCGCAGGGGTTAAAAGTTTATAGGTCACGATGCAGGGTCTCACACTATACGACCCGATGCTCTGATGCGACCCGAGTGCTCACACTGTGCGTCCATAAAATGAAGGTTATAACAGAAATTCTGTCGCTCGCTCTCCCTCTCTGTCTTTCACTCACACAAACACGCACACCACCACCATCAACTTTGCTAAATTGCTAATGAAAAACACTGATCAGGCAGCTGTGATTGAGCAGCAATGTCCATCCAACTATTTTCACGGTTGTTGTGGTCGTGATAATTTTGTGAGGCCACATCGAAGAGGCTCGGATGAGCTTTCCAAAGTTCTACAAGTGCCTCCATCGCTTGTGTCCAGATCACACGCTGCACTGCCGTGCTGCACCATCTTTTTCGCTGACATTTGTGTTTGCGCATGCGCAGTGTGAGAAACGACGGTGACACCCTCACGACGGTCACGAGGATTTCAAACAAGTTTGAAGTTGGAGTTTCAGAATCTTAATTATTCATACCTAACATCATAATTAATGGTGTTTCGAGAATAAAATTTAAATTGACAAGGGATTTTGTTGCAATCTCATAGTGTTGGAAGAAACACTTTTAAATAGTCTAAGGAGCTTGGAAAGAAAAGCGTCTGGATTTCTTTAAGTTGCTTGAAGACGTTTCACCTCTCATCCAAGAAGGTTCTTCAGTTCTAGGGTCAAATGGTGGAGGAGTGTCCCCCCCAAGACAGACAATCGACGCCCTAATGTTCCTCTACCTAATCACATGAGCCAAGGTTTCGGGTGAGCTCATTGTGAAACCTAGCCCCACCCTATTGTGTGATTTCCTGAGGTCAGATGGCCCAGGACGTGAGTGGGCGTTCAGGCGTCTGGTAAAGAATCTCAAAACTGGATTATAGATGGCAGACATTTGGCGTCGTAAACCACCAAAGATGGTCGCTCACAGTGGACATAAATGGCTTCTTTTACTCCTCTTTCAAACCATCTGTCTTCTCTGTCCAAAATATGAACATTGGCATCTTTGACACAACGACACGACGAGCTCACCTGAAACTTCACACCTTGGGTCGTGTGATTAGGTAGAGCACATGTGTCAAACTCATGGCCCGCAGGCCACATCCAGCCCGGCGTACATTTATATCCGTACCTCTTAATGGATCTCAAGAAGAAAAGAAGAGGTTGTTGAAGGAGTGTATGGTGAAAAACAATTATATCCTTTCTCCTAACACTCACTCATCCCTTACTCAGGAGAAGCTAAGATGAAGCAGCATTAGCTTAATGAAAAGCACTCACTGAGACACAGATGCATAAACAGTCACCAGAGACAGTGAAAATATTTCACACCACATAACAAGATATATTACACTTTACAAAGCTAAGCAGCTTAACAGTTCATTTCATGTTGAAGTTGCCACCTTTGTTTTCGAGTTTGATTTTAAAAGTGACGTTTTGAATATTTCTGAAATGCATTTTTTCCGTTCATCATTCATCACCTCTTTCTCATATCTTTTTTCACCTTTTTTGTTTCGCTAGGTTGATGTGTTTGGTTATGGAGCTGACAGTAATGGAAACTGGAGTCACTACTGGGGAATACTCAAAAACAAAAATTTAAGAACTGGAGTACATCCTGGAAAATATGACTATGACATCAACCAGCGCTTAGCTCAGCAACAAAAAATTAAGCTTTATGAGGGCATAATGAAGAAGATATGATTGAAACAGGAGGCAAACTACTGATCTGAAGCCAAACGTCTGAATTTACAACTATAATTGTCTCATAAGGAGTCAATTCAAACACGTAATTTGATATGTGCAGTTTTGGCAGTGTCATTACTAATCTTAGACTTTACGTTACCTTTGAATATTATGTAAGTGCACCCAAGGAGAGGCGGTCAGTCATACATCCATCCATACATACCCAGCATTAAAAATTATGGAAAATTATGGAAAGAGGGCATAATGGAAGAGCAAAAATTAAAGAAGAAGATGATATAACACAATTCAAATTTTGTTTAAAATGGGCATTTGCATCCTTTCAGAGCCACATTTTATATAGGGTTGTAATAATGTAACTTTATTGCTTTTTGTAATGATTATGGGAGAAATAATATATTATAGTATTTGAAAAAAAATGCTTACCTTTTATGATCTAACATTTGAACATAGCAGCATTTAAATGCATTTAGAAATCAGATATTTGTAACTATGTTAAAAAAATATTTGAAAATTATGTAGGACATAAACAGCTGGTCAGCAGAAATGTGCACTACATTGCCAAAAGCATTAGCTCATCTGATCTGACTCATCTATCAAATTTCCAGATAGAGAAGCATGGTTTGTCACTCTGGAGAAGACGTCTCCACTATTGTAGGGGCAAGTGGCAGTGTGTTTTACAACACTGCATCTGATGTTTTACATTGCACTTGTTGATGTGAGGTTTAGATGGAGCTGCTCGGCCATGGAAGCCCATTCCAAGTAGCTCTTTATACATCCTATCATAGTACCACGGTGGAATTCACTGAGCTCCTGAAACTGACTGTTCTTTCACAAATTTATAGAAGCAGTCCACTTGATTTTATACACCTATGGATTTTATATCCCCATGTAAGTTAGGATGGATGGGTGAATTAATACTTCTGGCAAGTAAGAAAGACATTTGAAGGCAAATCTATGTACTGCATCTATAAATATGGATGATATATGGATCCATACAGTGTGTACATTGTGTATTGTGTTCAGCTAAAGTACTCTGCTGTACTCTTCTTCATTAAAAAAAGCTGTTTACATGAAAGGAACATTTTACATTCATAGCAAAGTAACTTACTACAGAGAGTGTGCTACATGTCATGTAATATTATCTCCTGAATATTTCAATACAGTCACCAAATATTTAAATATCACAATTTTTACATGAACAATCTCAAAGTTTAGTTATGAAGGAAAATACCACTTTTCTGATTATCTGATATCCTTCCTACCACTACTGCCATGGCTACCATATCAAATAAAATTCTACAGGGTAAACCAAAGAGCACTTATTGGTGGATTTGTGTCTATATATATCTATATCTATATCTATATCAATATCTAAATCTATATATATATATATATATATATATATATATATATATATATATATGGATATTATAAAGTATTAAGACATTTTTGGCTTTGTATTTTTTATGTATTTTAGAAGCACACACAGCAAATGGTCATTTTATCAGTTTGGTGTGGGATCACTGAATTTGGCAATGTACTTTACAGTGAGCAGCAGCTTGCTCGCATTTAAGTATATAATTGTTTGCAATGTAAGAAAGATTACCCATCTTTTTTAATGAAATTAATGCAGACGTCTTGTCAAATTAATAACCCACCAATATGTTCCATTTATTTGTTTAGTCACCAAATATTTAAATATTACAACTTTTACAGGAATAATCTCAAAGTTTTATTATGACCCACCAATATGTTCCTTGTGTTCAGTAAAGGGCAATATAGGATTCATGTTTTAGTGGCCTTAAGAACTCATTAACCACTCATCAGTGTGAAAAGGATCACCCATTCAAACCTACTCAAACAGAATAACAAGGGTAAATAAAATGCTCTTAAGCAAAAAAAAAAAGTGTGTTTTAACATATATATAATATAGTTTGTTGAGTCATTCTTTAGACTAACTTGACAGTTCTTAATTTTCTGAAAATCTATAAAGGTTTTAACAGTTTTTTTTCTGTTAGCTGGATATGAATAAATAAATAAATAATTAAATGAATAAAAAAAAGGTTTGTGTACAAATGAAACTGGACAGTTCCTCAAGCCAATTCCACAGAGAAAATAAAGTGTAAAAATAAGATAAAATGGAAACAAAAAGAAAAAACCCCATGGTACTGCTCCCCAGTCGATGCCATACCTATTATATTTAAAACTTGCTCATTATGTAAGTGATCATTATCAAGTTACAGAATAGAACCAAACACAGCACATGAAGTTGATTATGTTTTCTGCTGTGACAGGTATTTTCAAATGCAGTATTTCAAGCAGAGCTCAGAAATTAAATGAGGAATGAATTTATGAATCAATAAATGAATGTATCTACCAATTCATCAGTCATTCAATATTTTCACAACAATAAAGTGAAATGATTTTTGCAAATGTCTCCCCAGTATGAACTCAAAAACCACAATAAGGGCATTTGTGAGGTAAACTGGTAATATTTAGACTTGCCATTTGTTTTTTGAAGAAGTGCTTGTATTTGGCTTTTTCATGGAAGTTCTTGGCCAGATAACAATTAGCATAATGCATAACAGTAAAAAGTCTGAGTCAGAAGAGGCAAACTAATGTCTGACCAAAGACTGCTGGCCTGAAAGAGCAGGCTACAGTTTTTCCCTTTTTATGGGACATTGGCAAACATTGGACAGTCTGGCTGCAGACTCTTGTACTGGAAATTTCTTTAGTTTATGTATTAATTAAATCACTTTAGTAATAGTAGTAACACGTTTGTACTCAGTATAGAAAGCTCACTCTTGACATCAGTTGTATGCATGTGGAAGTGGAATGTGATCAAAAGTGGGGTCCAAGTTTTATTGCACCTTCACAGCAGACTCATTTTCCTCTCGAGGGCTCTGGACATCCTGTTGCAGATGAGATGACGGTTGGTCGGAACTGTTCCTAGACTGATTTGTTAATAATTGATCTGCTGTGAAACATTCTTTGTTTGGGAGGTATAAAGGGATCAGGTTCCCATCCCCAAAAAGACTGGAATAGACAGCCTCAATGACTAAAGACCATAGCCCTCACACCTATAGTCAAATTCAAATCCAAATTTTATTTGTCACACACACAAACATACACAGTATGACATGAGGTGAAATGCTTGTAGCTGTGCAATTGTAGCCCGTCTGGCCTTAAACTCTTATTGCCGTTAGCTCTCTGCGTTGTGTTGTGCGAATGACCAGAGGAGTCAGCTCTCACTTTGCCAGCTGGATGGATTTATTCTCCCAGAACTGTTTAAAATAAAAACAAAACAGTACAGCGACTTCACTTCACTACTGGACTTCTGCATGAACACCTCTCCTCAGCGGGGCCTCTAGGCGACTGAGGTGCAACATCACAATAAATCCAATTAACAAACAATACTGCTAAAATGTATTTATAATCATATATAACAAACGAAAATGCACTGCATCATGAACATATAATGACAATTACCTCATCAACAAAATTATACTTTAGGGAGACTTCATTTACCAGTGGCAATTTTACATATTTTTTTAGTTACATGCATCTAACAGCAAGTTGAAACAGTGAACATAAATCACAAACAAAAGATATAACCAATTCACATGACACAAAAATAAAAGAGGGAGCTCACATACCTGTTTAAAATAAAAACAAAACAGTACAGCGACTTCACTTCACTACTGGACTTCTGCATGAACACCTTCAAGGGAGAGAGAAGGATAGCGGACCACATGTGAAGCCACGTGCATGCTCCTATGCTCTCATCTGAGATTGGCTAACTAGCATGTTACAATAAAGTGCTGTACTCGACAGAAAAACTAATTTACACTAAAACATCAAACAGAACTGTGAGACAAAATGCACAAAGGGAACGAGCAGTGTTTGAATTACTTTTAGTTACTTTAACCGTGTTTATTCACTCTGTAACTGAGAACACTAGCGTACGCTCACCTCTCCTCAGCGGGGCCTCTAGGCGACTGAGGAAAATAGCGCGCAGCTACAGGAAGTGACTTCGCGGGAAGTCAAAGGTCACACAAACAAAATAAAAGTTCCCAAAATATAAATACAGAAAATAAACATATATAAATAAACACATATACATAACCAATACTGACAAAGCAAGATAACACTGCAGAATGGATCTTTGGTGAAATATAAATTATTTTCTAATACACCCGTTACATCCACCCCTCCTAGATTTCACCAAAATCCAGAACAGTCAGGTGAACAATCTAATCGGAACACAGCGACAAATCTACAGAATTTATGGCTCCTGGGCACGGGTTTAAACCTCCGAGCTATAAGCTCTAGTCTCAGCTGTATAAGCCACCTACCAGATAGGTTCAGAAAGAGCATGAGGGTGATCAGGCCTCAGCCTTTCTTAGATCAGTGTGATGCCATTTACACCACACACACATTCCCGGCCATCCACACACATCAATACCTTAAAAACACACTATTTAATTGTGCCATAATGATACTGTCCCCTAGAATCAAAATACAGAAAGATCTCTAAACACCTGGGTTTACTTAAAACAGCGTAAGAAGAGACTGAGACCTTCTGCTAACTGAATTTGCCAAACGCTTAAAGCCAAAAGGCTTCTGAACCATGGACTCAATGAGTCGATTAACTCTTTTACTGACTCGGCCGGCTCGCGTCATGACAACATTGTCCGGGCCTGCCCGTGGCTGTCCTCGTGGACCCACATCATGACACACATCTGTTGGAGGCATCTGCGCGTCAGCGACATGCACTGGGGCTACTGGTAGGGGCTTGGTGTGTGCATCACGATCTGTGTCTGATGGATGCGAGTGAGTGAGTGCAGTTTCTGAAAATGCCTCTAACACAGACGGGAAGTCTAAGTCAGGTTCTGCTACCAAACTGTCCAAGTCTGTGTCTCTGTCTGGGCAGTCCTCTCCTACAAGGGAACACTGGGTTGAATCCCCTGCAACCACCTCTGGAGCTTGTTGACTTGTCTTGCCCAATCCTGATAGTCCCTCACTCAGGGTCTCCTGACTCTCATCATCATCTGAGTTGATCCAAGCACTGGTCCTCTCCTCTGCAGTCTCCTCATCCAAGGAATCTAACTGGTCTGACGCACATGACCCTCCCTCTGATCCAGTGTCACACAGTTCAGCGGTCACTACTGGCAGGAAGCTGATATTTAAAACCAGGTTGCGATGTACCACCTTTATGTTGCCTCTGCCATCTTCCAACTTGTATGTGTGAGTCTGCAGATTTCTGTCTCTGACTGTGTACACTGTTGCATCCCACTTGTCAGCAAGTTTCTTCTTTCCTCTTTCACCCTTATTTGCAATGAGTACTCTGTCTCCTATTTTCAGATGAGTGCCCTTTACTTTTCTGTTATATCCTTTTGCCTGTTTGTCTTGTTCCTTGATGGCATGAGTCTGGGCAATCTTAGCTGCCTCATGAAGATGTGACATGAGTGTTTTCACATAACTTTTTTGATCCACAACTACAGGATCACAGAGCACCTGTTTAAACATCACATCAACGGGGAGCCTCGGGATGCGGCCAAACATGAGCTGAAATGGGGCAAAACCCGTGGTCTCATGTACAGTTGCATTGTATGCAAATGTCAGACTCTGTATTTGTTGAGGCCACTTGTTCTTTTCTCTGAGGGGCAAGGACCTAAGCATGTTGCCAAGCGTCCTATTAAACCTCTCAGTCCCTCCATTTCCCATGGGATGGTATGCCGTAGTATGGGATTTGGAGACCCCCGAGAACTTGAGCAGTTCTGCCAAGAGCTCACTTTCAAAATTTGCCCCCTGATCGGAGTGAATCCGCTCAGGAAACCCATACACACAGAAAACATGGTCCCATAGTTTCTTAGCCACCTGCTTTGCAGTCTGGTTTGTGCAAGGGAAGGCATGGGCTAGCTTAGTGAAATGATCCGTAAGGACAAGAACATCTACTGAGCGTTGCTTACTATCCTCCGCACTCCAAAAATCCAAACACACCAGCTCCATAGGGGCGGAGGTTCTGATGCTCTCAAGTGGGGCTCGAGCAGAGGGTTCTGGTGTTTTGGCCAGGATGCATCTTTGACAACATTTGACATACTCTTTTATATCAGACTCCATCTTCGGCCAAAAGAACCGTTGTCTTGCCAGATATAAAGTCTTCGCTTGCCCCTGATGTCCTGCAATATCATGGACACCATTCAATGCCTTTGCTCTGAGACTGTCAGGCAAAACAAACTGATGTCTCCTTTGTTTACTCAGGGGGTCCTTTGTGATCCGATAGAGAACTCCATTTTGGATCCTAAGCCTTTCCCACTGTTTAAATAACACCATGGTTTTCGCATCAAATCCTGCCCTTTCACGCCTGGAAGGTCGCCTTCTCCTTGTGACAAATGGTAAGATCTTTGAAATACTGGGATCAAGTTCCTGGCTATGCTGGAGTTCCTCTAGTGTGGACACAGGAAATGACTCCTGTCCTGGCAACACTAGGTCCTGAACTGACTGGAACAGTTCCACAGCCCTTGTTTCAGCAGCCAGATCCCACTCACTGTGAAAATCCAGGATTGCCTTAACATCCATAGCATCACACCCAGGCTGAGACGAGGGCGGCTGCAGTCCTGTGGTGCGGAAAGGTGGTGTGTCCACGCGTTGACCTTGGACCTTCAACCGGAATGCATTTTGTATTCCCTCAGAACTGACACTCTCAGATTCAGCAAGGAGGTGACTGTACTGCTCTGTGATCAGCCTATGGCTGACTGTTGTTGCAAAGGGGTCTCTGCTGAGAGCATCAGCTACAACGTTCTTGGTACCAGGTATGTGCTTCAGATCAAATGTGTAAGGAGCAAGCTTGGACACCCAACGCTGCTCACAAGCATCAAGCTTTGGTTTTGTCATGATGTAGGTGAGAGGGTTGTTATCTGTCCACACTGTAAAGGGATGACCTCTTAGCCAGTGACTGAACTTCTCACACACACTCCATTTCAATGCCAAAAACTCTAGCCTGTGGGCCGGGTACTTTTTCTGTGAATTGCTCAGGGTCTTACTTGCAAAAGCAATTGGACGAGCTTTCTGCTGTCCAGCTGGTATTTGTGACAATACAGCACCGAGCCCATCTAATGAAGCATCAATGGACAATATCAAAGGCAAAGAAAAGTCTGGATGTGTAAGGACTACACAATTCAACAGCTTCTCTTTCAGATTAGACAGAGCTGCGTCACATTCATCTGTCCAGTCAGAGGGCTTCAGCTTTCTGTATACACCAGCATTGGTGCCTGTTTTAACTCTCCCTCTCCTCTTTTGTCCAGCAGTGAGGGCAAACAAAGGCTTGGCCATAGAGGAGCAGCTAGGGATGAAATGCTGATAGTAGAATATCATCCCCAGGAATGACTTAATCCTCTTAACTGACGGGGTGCAGCCATCATCCTCCATCAATTCAGCCTTTGTCATCTTTGCTATGACCTCAACCTTTGCTGGGTCCACAGCCACTCCATTGCCATCTATAATGTGGCCCAAAAACTTGACTGATGACCTCATTAAGTGGCATTTCTTAGGACTTAGTTTGAGGTTATGGATGCGCAAGCGCTGAAACACAGTCTCTAGCCGCTCCAAGGCCTCCTCTTCTGTCCGAGCAAATACAAGCAGATCGTCGAGATAGCACAGCAGACTACTGAAGTTCAGATCCCCAAAAATACTGAGCATCATTCGCATAAATGAGGCGGGGCTGTTACAGAGTCCTTGGGGCATTCTGTTGTACTCAAACAATCCCATTGGGGTTGTAAATGCTGTGTATTTCTTGTCTTCCTCTGCCATAGGGATGTTATAAAATCCCGAGGTCAGATCCATGGTGCTGAAGTAGGTATTTCCACCCAATGCAGCAAGGCAGTCAGACTGGTGTGGCAGTGGGTGTGCATCTTTGAGGGTCCTTGCATTCAGCCATCTGAAGTCAGTGCAGATTCTTAAACTACCATCCTTTTTCCACACTAACACCAGTGGAGAGGCATACTCGCTCACGGACCTTCTGATGATTTCCTGTTCTTCCATTTCAGACAAAACTTGTCGCAGCTTTTGGTAATGTGCTGGAGGGACTCGGCGGTAAGGAAGGCGAAATGGCCTCTCATCAGTGAGCCTGATGCGGTGTACAAAGCCTTCGGCCTTGCCACAGTCATGTGTATGCTTGGAGAAAATGTCATTGTACTTCTCAAGCATTTTAACCAATTTCTCCTTCCCCCCTTGACCAACATGGCACAGGTCAATATCAATTTCACTGAGCCCAACCTGTTTTAGTCTCTGTTTAAGATCAGTGAGGTGGCCATCATCCTTCTCCTCCTCCTGCACAGATTTCTGGGGTCGACAGGTGCCCTGGAAAACTTCAAAATCCTCAACAGCAACACAAGGGGACACGTCAGCCAACTTACTGTTTCTTTTCAGGGTGACTGGTTTATCCAACAGGTTAGTGACCTTCATGGGAACCCACCTATCACCCCACAATGGCATTATGATGCGGCCAACCATGATGTTACGTGGCATGGACTTTGATGAAGTGGCTTCAACAATCACTGTGCTCCCTGGTGACATAGAAACATTACTCGGCAGCTTGCCCCAGACTAGATGCTCTTGTCTTGCTAACAAGGTGACTGACTGCTGAAGCTTGACTGTGCCGATCTTGTCTGGGAGTTCTTCACCTCTCCATCGGGATGAATTAGCCATGAGGTCAAGAAATTGCTCACACTCTGGAGGACAACCGCCACCTGATACGAGGCGCCAATAGTCATTGGTTATTTTCAACTGATGCATGAGAAACCGGATGACATTTGTGCCAATGATTATATCATCACGTTGACCTGGCACTACAAGGATGGGAACAATACAGGTCTCTCCATACAGTTTCATTTCAACTTCATACATGCATTTGGGCTTGGTAAGTGTGCCACCACAGCCTACTAGCACTATTTCTTGAGGCAGGGGAGTGGGTTCTGGCAGTATATTCTTACTCAGCATACTCTGTTCTGCTTGCTCACTGAGTGTGCACGCCATGGAACCAGAGTCAAGCATACCCTGCATGTGGTGTCTGTTATTAATGCTGACAGGAGTGTAAAACAGTTTGTCAAACGGGCCAACTCTCTGTGTGTTTTGTACTACCACCTTAACACCATCTGGTGCGGCTGCACATGCTTTAATGTAATGCTTTTCAACATCATCACTGCCGAGGGTTTCAACATCTGTGCCCACACATTCCCTCACCAAATGCGGGCCAGCTAGTTTAAAGGCTGGGTGTCATGAGGTTGGGAGGCAGGGTGCCTTTGAATAGGTGAGCGACGAGGGCAGTTTCTCTTAATATGGTTTGGCTCAAAGCATGCAAGGCATAGGTGTTTCTGCCTACAATGCGCAAGGGTAGAATGTTCAGGGGACTGGCATACTCTACAACATCTGGGTCGGGCCTGACCTGGAGGAAGCTGCTTGTCTGCAACCTGGTTATTCTGCGACAAAGCATGGTCAAAAAGGCTGATTAGTAATTTCAGGCAACTGTCGTTACAAGGGGCCTTTACTGTCTCATTTGATCCCACCTGCACCTGTGTTTCTCCCGGGTGCATTGATGTCGCTAGACCATCAGCTGCAGGGGTCTGGATGTTAGCTTTAACTGGTGTGAGACACTTAGACCTGGGGAGCATACGCTCTTTCATCTCAAGCTGGTACCGATTCACATGCTCCTGAATCTCACTGGCTGTCCACTTATCTGGTGCCTTGAACTTGAAAACAGCAGCAAGGGTGGGATCAGGGCAGTACTTCACAAACATCATAGCTGCCTCCTGGCAGGGATCCTCCATGTGCCGTCCGAGCCTCTTCAGGCTTTCTTCTGCTGCATCAACTGCCTTATTCAGTCTGACCCAATATTCTACAGGAGTTTCTCCTGGCACTGGAACTGTGCTGTAGAAATCGGCCATAGGCATACACGAATATGTCATGTCACTGAAATGTTGCCTCAGTATGTCATATACAACATTTGGATTCTCACAAGGTTTTAACGATGGGGTGCTTCTCAGAGTTATCCTTACAATGTCCTTAGCTTTGCCCATCAACTTGAACATTATTTCTTGGTACTGTTCCTGAAGGGGTGTTGCTCGCTTCTTGACATACATTCTCATCAGCTCCTCCCACTCACAGACTGTATGTTTATCCGACCCATCTCCTCTGAAGACTGGAGGCTCTCTCACATCTGACTGCAGGACTAGCTTCGCCCCAGTCAGGTTAAGGTAAGTGGGCTCGCTGGGTGGCTGGCTTACACTGCTCTGAGCTTGTGCGGCCCCGTCATCCCTTTCCCCACATTCCTTTTTCAACTGTTCCCTAATGGTCTGCCCCACCTGTTGAGCTATGTGTGTTATCAGGTCATTTAATGCTGGGTCTGCTGTGGCTGAAGGGTCTGAGAATGATTCACCTTTACCACTACTGGAAGATGTGCAACCAAGTATGCGAGTGGAACAGAAAGCTGGGGAGCCTGCACTACGAACTGGTGTACTAGGCAACCCCTCAATTACCCTCCCTCTCCCCATGGCAAAGCTGAACCCGTCACTTGAAACTTTTTCATCATCCATTGTTCTAACATATGTACAATGCAAACAGCAGAATTAATTTTACCTTGTAAACAACAGTCCAAAAAAAAAAAAAAGGTGCAAGTGTTTCCTAGAACGCTTGGGATTTGTGTTCAAAGCTTACATTACATTGTCCATTACAGCAACCTCTGGTGACCAAACTGATGTTGATCGCGTCTCCACGAACCACGATGAGCAAGTCTGAAGTGGTGTGGATCCGGGTCACGGCACCACTGTAGCCCGTCTGGCCTTAAACTCTTATTGCCGTTAGCTCTCTGCGTTGTGTTGTGCGAATGACCAGAGGAGTCAGCTCTCACTTTGCCAGCTGGATGGATTTATTCTCCCAGAACTGTTTAAAATAAAAACAAAACAGTACAGCGACTTCACTTCACTACTGGACTTCTGCATGAACACCTCTCCTCAGCGGGGCCTCTAGGCGACTGAGGTGCAACATCACAATAAATCCAATTAACAAACAATACTGCTAAAATATATTTATAATCATATATAACAAACGAAAATGCACTGCATCATGAACATATAATGACAATTACCTCATCAACAAAATTATACTTTAGGGAGACTTCATTTACCAGTGGCAATTTTACATATTTTTTTAGTTACATGCATCTAACAGCAAGTTGAAACAGTGAACATAAATCACAAACAAAAGATATAACCAATTCACATGACACAAAAATAAAAGAGGGAGCTCACATACCTGTTTAAAATAAAAACAAAACAGTACAGCGACTTCACTTCACTACTGGACTTCTGCATGAACACCTTCAAGGGAGAGAGAAGGATAGCGGACCACATGTGAAGCCACGTGCATGCTCCTATGCTCTCATCTGAGATTGGCTAACTAGCATGTTACAATAAAGTGCTGTACTCGACAGAAAAACTAATTTACACTAAAACATCAAACAGAACTGTGAGACAAAATGCACAAAGGGAACGAGCAGTGTTTGAATTACTTTTAGTTACTTTAACCGTGTTTATTCACTCTGTAACTGAGAACACTAGCGTACGCTCACCTCTCCTCAGCGGGGCCTCTAGGCGACTGAGGAAAATAGCGCGCAGCTACAGGAAGTGACTTCGCGGGAAGTCAAAGGTCACACAAACAAAATAAAAGTTCCCAAAATATAAATACAGAAAATAAACATATATAAATAAACACATATACATAACCAATACTGACAAAGCAAGATAACACTGCAGAATGGATCTTTGGTGAAATATAAATTATTTTCTAATACACCCGTTACACAATGCAATGCCCGACCATTAAATGACAGTGCTTTTACAGTATTTACAAAATTTACAGATTTAACTTAGACATTTACAGTAAAAAAAAATGTGCAAATAGTAGAAAGAGATTATAAATTATAGGAAGTGTGCATAAAGGAAAACCAGAGTGCGTGTGGTGATGTGATGTGTGTGAGAGTCCAGTCTTATAGTGATGTGATGTGTGTGGGAGAGTCCAGTCCTACACCTGGTTCAGGGCCCGAATAGCCTGGGGGAAGAAGCTCCTCCTCATTCTCTCTGTTTTAGCCTTAAGGGAGCGGAAGCGCTTCCCAGACCTCAACAGTGAGAAGAGTCCATTGTTGGGATGGGAGAGGTCCATCATAATCTTCCTAGCTTTGGTCTTGCACCGCTTGGTGTAGATGGACAGCAGGTCAGGGAGCTCTGATTGAATGATGCGTTCGGCTGAGCGCACCACTCTTTGCAGATCCCAAACCAGGTGCAGATGTTTCCCGTCAGGATGCTCTCGATGGTGCAGGAGTAAAAGTTCTTGAGCACCTTCAGTGGCAGATGGAAGTCTCTAAGTCTTCTGAGGAAGAAGAGATGCTGACGGGCTTTCTTAACCAGGGTGTTGATGTGACAGGACCATGACAGGTCCTGTGTGATGTGGACACCCAGGTATCGGAAACTGTCCACTCTCTCCACTGGCGTGCCACTGATGATGAGGGGCTTGTAATTCCTCGCCTGCTTTGTAGTGAAGTCCACGATCAGCTCCTTAGTCTTGCTGACGTTTAGGAGGAGGTTGTTCTCCTGGCACCAGGTCTCCAGGTTCCTAATCTCCTCCAGGTAGGCCGTCTCGATATTGTCGGAGATCAGGCCCACAACAACAGTGTCGGCAGCAAACTTGACAATGGAGGTGGTGTCTGATGTGGCTACACAGTCATAAGTGTACAGTACGTACAGCAGGGGGCTTAAAACACAGCCCTGAGGCACTCCAGTGCTGAGTGAGATGGAGGGGGAGACTTGTTTTCCCACCGTCACTGATTGGGGTCTGTCTGTGAGGAAGTTGAGGATCCACTGACACAGTGATGAGCTGAGTCCTAGATCCGTCATCTTGGTGAAAAGCTTAGAGGGAATTATTGTGTTGAATGCTGAACTGTAGTCCACGAACAGCATCCTAACATAAGTCCCTCTGCCAGTGTCCAGGTGACTCAGAGATGTGTGGCGCAGGTGAGATATGGCATCGTCTGTGGAACGATTAGTCTGGTAAGCAAACTGAAGTGAGTTGATGGTGGCAGGAAGTGAAGAAGTGATGTGATCTTTCATCAGTCTTTCAAAACACTTCATTACAATTGAAGTCAGTGCTACTGGATGGTAGTCATTGTGGCAAGCGGGCTGTTGTTTCTTTGGAACAGGGACAATGATGGACTGTTTGAAGCACGTGGTAGGGAGAGCCAGGGAGAGGTTGAAGATCTCCATGAACGCCAGTGCTAACTGGTCAGTGCAGGCTCTCTAACAGTTCTTGAACGGAGTGTAGCAGTGGTCTAATGTCCTAGTGCCCCGGGTGGGGCAGTTGATGTGCTGGTGAAGGTTGTGAAATGTCCGTTTGAGATTTACTCTGTTAAAATCTCCCATTACAATGAGTGCGGCATCTTGGTGAAGTGTTTGTTGATGTGTGAGAGCCTCATGTAGCTCACATAAGGCAGTGTCCGAGTCCGTGTGAGGCGGAATGTAAACAGTGCAGGCAATGACTGCAGTGAATTCCCGAGGGACATAGAAAGGGTGACATTTAACGATCAAAAGTTCCAGATTGGGCGAGCAAGAGCGTGTAAGTGCGGATATGTTTGTGCTGTTGCACCATGTGTACCATCAAACACACTCCACCACCTCTTTTCTTCCCCAACTCCATTGTCCTGTCCATGCGGTAAACCGAAAAGAACCCCTCCGGCTGCACAGCGTGGTCTGGTATCGCTGGGTTCAGCCAAGTCTCGGTGAAGCAGGGGAGGTTGCAGTCCCAAATGTCTCTCTGGAACTTAGTTCTGGCTCTGAGGTCATCCAGCTTGTTCTCGATGGATTGAACATTGGCTAGGAGGATACTGGGCATGGGTGCGTGGTGTGCGCGAGCCCGTAGCCTGTTCCTGATGCCGGCTCGTTTCCCTCGAGGCCGTCGCTTAGGGTCGCGTCCTTTGTTCTCTCTCAGGATCTCCTTTGGCCAGGTTGGGTCTGGAGTTAAACATGGCTACCGAGGACAGTGACGTCATCAGCGAGAGACTGGTGACCAGCATCACGGAGCATGACGTCCGAGCGGCATTGAGGAGAGTGAACACAAGGAAAGTGGCGGGGCCAGACGGCATCACCGGCCATCTGCTGCGCTGCTGTGCTGACCAGCTAGCAGGTGTGTTCACTTACATCTTCAACGAGTCCCTGGCGAAGTCTGTGGTCACCACATGCTTCAAAAGATCCACCATCATCCCTGTGCCCAAGAACAGCAAACCCTCATCCCTGAACGATTACCGGCCAGTTGCACTGACCTCGGTAGTAATGAAGGTGTTTGAGAGGCTGCTGAAGAACATCATCTCCTCCTCCATCCCAGACACCACAGATCCGCTGCAGTTTGCCTACCGACCCAACAGATCCCCAGAGAATGCCATCGCCCACGTCCTGCACACCACCCTCAGCCACGTGGACAAGAAACAGGGTAACTATGTGAGAATGCTGTTTGTTGATTACAGTTCAGCGTTTAACACAATAGTGCCCTGCAGACTGTTCACAAAGCTCAGGGATCTGGGACTCAACAGCTGTCTGTGTGCATGGGTGTTTGACTTCCTCACTGGCAGAACTCAGGTGGTGAGGGTGGGTAGATGCGTCTCTAACAGCATCACCATCACCACAAGAGCACCTCAGGGATGTGTCCTCTCGCCACTGCTCTACTCCCTCTACACTTCAGACTGTGTGACCACCCATGGCTCCAACACCATGGTGAAGTTTGCTGAAACACAGTGGTGTTGGGTGCCATCTCCAACAACGATGAGGCGGCCTACATGGACGAAGTGAAGAATCTGGCATCATGGTGCCAGGACAACCACCTCCAGCTGAATGTCTGCAAGACCAAAGAGATGGTGGTGGACTTCAGAAGGAGTCAGCACAGAGACTACAAGTCCATTATCATCAATGGAGCTCCAGTGGAGAGGGTGCAGTCCTTCAAGTATCTTGGTGTCCACATCTCCTCAGACCTGACATGGGCTGCCCACATTCAGGTCTAGACCAAAAAGGCTAGGCAGCGCCTGTATCACCTACGACAACTGAGGAAGTTCAGGGTCTCTCCAAAGATCCTCAGGATTTTCTATACAGGCGCTGTGGAGAGCATCCTCACAGAGAACATGACATCGTGGTTTGGGAACAGCTGTGTGAAGGACCAAAAAGCTCTCCAGAGAGTGATCCGTACAGCAGAACACTGCTGCAGGATTGCTCTCCCCCCGCTTCAGGACACCTACACCAGGAGATGCCGGACTAGAGCAGCGCAGATACTGAAGGACCCGTCCCATCCTGGCAACAAACTGTTCCAACTTCTGCAATCTGGTAGAAGGTTCCGCATCATCCCGGCAAGGACAGAGAGACTCAAGAGGAGATTCTATCCCCAAGCCATCCGGGCCCTAAACACACACACACCTCTCACATCATCTATAATTGACTGAGACAGGACTCTCTTCCAGACACTCTAAACCCAGGCACAATGTACATTTCAAATTCCTTTAATTTTAAATATGTTTATATTGTCTATTCTGTAAAATAGATGTCTATTCTTATTAATGTACATAATTCACCTGCTTGCTGCTACTACTGCACATTCACCCAATGTATATACTATATATATATAATGTTCTTCCTCTAACCCCCCACCCCCATTTTTGCACATGTCGAGGAGCGTGTCAGGTTACATTTCACTGTGTGTTATACTTGTATAACTATGCATGTGACAAATAAAGAACATTGAACCTTGAACCTTGAAATGTTTGTGTATTGTAGACCAATAGAAACCAGAGTGTCTCTACTGTAGCGAATTTTTGTGTTTTGCATGATGCCCATGCAAGATTATGGCAGATATAGCAAAAAGTGATGAAAATAGAAAAAAGTGGAAAAGTTGGGGCAGAGCATCCAGCACGGCAGCTGACCTCACCGGCGCCATCTTAGATTTTTTCAGGAAGTGTTTTGAGCGATTAGGTTCTCAGAACATCAGAGACTGTCTACCCCCCCCCCCCCCCCCCCCCCCCTCAACTCCCACCAGTTTGCTTACAGAACGTATCAGTATGTTAGCACCATCGCCCATTACACACCGGTGCGAAATGTGGAGAACAGGTAGAGCTACGTAAGGATGCTGTCCAACACCAAAATACCGGACATCCTCACAACCATACTGGACCACCTTCAGATCCCCCCTGCCACCTGCTTCTGGATCAAAGACTTCCTCACCAACTGGCCTCAATCAGGCCATTGCCAAATTCTCCTGTCTCAAGAAACCCACGGCTGTCACAGGGTCACCCCCTTCGCATCCTGCCAACCACATGACTTGATGCCCCCCAGTCAGCTCCTCAGGTCAATCAGGTCCCACACCTCCAGACTCACAAGCAGCTTCTTCCTCTGGGCCATTTGGACTGTCAATAAACACTATCCATCCACATCCCACCCCTGCCCACATACCTCACCAATCTGAGCCACGGTCTGAGTAACCCCCTTATTTAGGCCACTCACACACGGACACTATTCAGACCAAAGTCTTTTTTTTTGCACTACTTTCAAGCACTTTGCAAGTTGTCCTCTAATGTGTGGCTTTCTCTTATTTTTGTTCATATGTTTGTATCGTGTTTGTATATATATCTCCTATTTGCTATTCATCCCCGCTGTCAACTATGAATATTTCATTCTGGCACACTTGGTGTGGAGCACCCATCTCTGTATTCATGGTCTGGTTTACTGGTTCAAATGTGCTCATTTTGATTTTGTGGTCATTAATTAAGCCTTTTTAACATATTCACTGTAGCTCTGAGCTTTAGACAATACTCAACCGAGTTGCATGTGAGATTACAAATACCAGACACAGTAAAATTGGGTATTAAATGATCTTCCATCAACAAATGTGCTGTTGAGAGAATTGTGCATGGTAAGAGTGCTGAATTCCCAGCTTTTGAGTGGTCTTGTAATCTTCCTCCTGCTTTCCTCAATTACTTAGAACATTTTGAGCAGTAAGAATGCATCTGAAGCAGATTATCTCGTCTTATGTGAATGCATGTTTCTGCATGTGAAAAATGGCAAGTTGGAACAGTGTCCTGACCCTGGTTCATATGTAAAATCATCTGTATTAATATTTATCAACTTGATGTTATAGTTTTGTTGTGATTGAGAAATACTCCCTCTTCTACAGAAACCTTACAATAAATGAAAGTGTGGTAGTGCCTGCCTGACAGATGAGTTGTTTGAGCAGCAAGACAACACAAGGCTCTGAAAGGTAAATTCAGTTTCAAAAGAGAAGCAAGATAGTAAAACAAGCAAAACAACAACAACAAAAAAACCCTCAAGGAGTATTAAAAATATTTACTATTCAGACAGTAACAAATGTTATAAACTTAAGTGAAACCAGATACACTAGGACGTAACACAGGGTATAAGCACACTCAGGAAACAGTATGACAAGACAAATAACTAAGGAGAGAATGAGGCGATAAATACACAAACAGTAACAGGAGAGAAAACAAAACAGCTGAGATATGACTCACAAGATCGGGCTCAGGGAATATGGCACCCAAGACTCAAGTTCAGGCTTTAGCTACTTGGCACCTAAATGCTCCTTTTGTGCCTCTCTGGTTGCTCTTGTTGCTGGGACTGAACAGAATTAGCTAGCCAGTTTAGGTTAGTTGAAGGCTCCAGGAGAGCTAAAAGCAGGAACAGAAAACTCACTGGGACAGCCGGCTCTGATTGCTCTGGTGGCTAACCAGACAGAGCAACAGTGTCTTAGGGGACTGTTACAGGAGACACAATGAGTTCAGGCAAAGCAGTGGAGGGCTGGAGGGTCCTAGTCCTGGCTGCATGGACAGGCTGGAGTCTAGCACCCTTTCTCGTCAGACTTGGGACAGGCTGAGAATTAGGCACCTTTACTCTTGGAGCAGGGACAGATTTGGTCTGCCGCTATGGGACTCAGGCAGAGGGGCTGGAATAGATCTGAAGACCCTCATTTTATGTGGGGGGACTAATGGAGACTCGGCCAGGCACCACAACCTTGGTCAAATTAAGGTCAACTGAGCAGTGATGCCGGAAGATTTAGGGCAGTGTGGAGAAAACGTGGGATCTTGACAAGAGATTAGATGAAGACTACTGTGAGGGCTACTGTCGTGGTGAGGAGTGTTGGAATTTAAAAATATAATCTGAACGCTTATCTGCTATTATATTGTTTTCTGGATAAGAGAGGCCCAACTCTTAGTACAGTTTGTGCCGACAGGACTGACAGGAAATTACATGCTTTTGCAGAGCATGCTTTTGCAGAGCATGCTTTTGCAGGCGAAAAGTGAAACTAAGCAGAGTGTTTGATCGAAACTTAAAGTGTGTGTGACGTCTATATAAATGACTAGCCTTCCTGTTTTGTGCTTCAGACCTTGGGTTGTGTGTTATGAGAAAGGTCTCCACGACCGACAGGGGCGTGGCCCCAGCCGTGACCATTCAACGTGACTGACAGGTAAGACATTGCCAAAGTGGGATACTTAGACGCTGGAGGTGGAGCTTCCTGTCGAGCCGCGGGAAGCGGTTATAAATTAATTAGGGCCTAGAAATTTGACCGCTATTGGAGAGGGCGTTCCCGAAGCGGGTTGATTGACCAGTAGGGTGGGCGACCCTGGGCCTTAGAGGCTTTTAAAGTGGTTGAAAAGTTAGGTGTACTGGTACTAAGGTTTTGAAGATGAAGTGAAGATGTGATATGGTAATGGAAATCATTTATCTTGGCAGGCAGTGGCAGTCTTTGTTATATATAAATGTGTGAATGTATAAGTGAAGTGTAAAATTGTTATTTGGATGAATGATTAAAGGTGCACATTGTGTTGAGAGAAAAAGGGCATGGTGTGTGTGTGAGACGATTTATTTTATTTTATTTCTTTAAGGAAGTTCAGGGAAGTGTGTAAAATGCTGATGAAAGTATTGCGTGGATGATGCTACAAAACTGAGCTGGTGATATGTGTGGAAAATTGTTAATTGTCCTGATGTCTGAAAGAGCTTTGCTGAGCACGTTGAAGACTGTGATGTGAATGCTTGCAAAACCAAAGAGCTTAGTATATTTAAAAGTGTGTGTGCGTGAAATAAGGGTGCACTGTTTTTAGATCAAGACTTAGCAGAATTACAGAGGGTTTATAGACTGTAATTATTAAAAAAAACAAAAAAAACAAGAGTTTGAATAGTCTGTAGAAACAGGAAAGAGAGAAACAGAAAAATATGAGTCTGTGTGGCTGTGTGTGTGACAGGAACTTTGCATGCCCATAAAAGGAAACTGGCTGGTGTGTGAAGTGTGCACCCAGAGAGAGAGAGAGACAAGTTAAAATCTAGGCAGATGAAGCCAATGGATGTCTTAAGAAAAGAAATGAAAGGAATGATATTAATTAAATGCTTCAGTGTGTCAATACAGGTGGACTCTTCTCAACCTGAAAACGTGAGTACAGCGGCAAAAGCATAGATTAACAGAATTGGGATGAAAACAGGCCAGGCTTTGGCTTAAAATTTGACAGCTTCACCTCTCATTGTCTCCTTATCCTGAGAAGAAGCTTAAAGGACAGTCAATCTCCTGATGAAGACAGAAGACAGACAGAACACCGTGTACTTGAGGAATTAACAGCAGGCAAAAAGACAGTGCAACTGAACTATAACACTGACGACTCCAGCAGCAGCATGTAAGGAACCATGTGATGGAACATGCCCTGTGAAATACAGGCTGGGAAGAACAGTGGGATAAATAACTGTGTGAAAGCACTGAACACTGAGTTCATATTTGCCATGCTTGGAGTAATCCTGAAAGAAAAGACTGAAAAGATCAAGAGAGAAGCAATGGCGAGAAGAAACAGCTGATTTGGGCCTGTGTTGATCTGCGAGGCCCCACAGGAAACTGTGAGAACAGTAAGAGGTGAACCTGGACATTATATAGTGAATGCATATGGAAAAATTGGATTGAAGGCTGAACTTATGTAGGTTTAGAAATGTCCACCACATAACAACAAAGAGGCAAAAATAAAGAGAGAAACTAACTAACAATTAGATTAATGAGTAGAAAACACACATATACAAAGGGTTACATGTGAAATTATTTCTCGGGAGAAGCAGAATTGAGATAGTTTGAATCCACAGCTCAGTGCAAAGAGGCATGAGTTAAACCTGATTATAAAATACATATGCAATGAAGAAGCAGCTTACGCTCCATTAACATGACCACATAACATGAACGCAAGGAAGAACACGCTTACATTTATCAAGGTGAATACATGAAATAAATTGGTATTTCTGGCCGGAGAGAGAGAAGTTGGTCGTTTAAGCACTCATGATAATAATGAAAATGTCTCAGTTTTGTTATTTTCAGGTCCAAAGCAGACCTGGATCAATTTTCCACATGCGTCATTCGGAAGAAAGTTATAGGTTAACATCACTGTAAACATTCAGGCCTGGTGGTTTACAGCGCCATGCACCACTAAGCCTGACAAGTGAGCTCTAACTCCTGGTGGAAGACAAGGGATGCTGTTATTTAAGGTGGGAAATCAAAATTTGGGTTAGCAAATTTGGGAAAGAAAAAACTGCTTAAGTGGGAAAATTGTGAAGGAGTCTGAAACACTGAAAAAAAGAAACATATACAAAATCACACACACAAACAGAAAATGCCTTAACCTTACAAATACAAGAGAGCTCATGAGGATTAGACAGCATGTTGAGAATGTGAGTCTGTTTATCAGTGTTAAAATAGTGTGAACACACTTAAACCCTGAAGTTGAGGAATAGCTCGGGAAAGCTCCATGACATGAGACAAGTTGGTGAAAATGAAAAGTGATTAAAAGTAATTTAAAAATAGTGAATTGGAAGTGCTCTTGTGTCTATTAAGCAAAACAAGTGATTACTCTAGGATGAAAATCAAATAATTTAATGATGTGGTAAGATTTAAATATGCCTTTCTCTTGTCACGGTAACTTCCTGAGATATGACTCTGTATGCAAATTAGCTAAAATGAGGGGTGAGAAAGAAGCTTCCTGTGTGGCTGTGTGACTGAGGCTTTCAATGAAGGTGACTGCAGTGACTGAGGAGGATTACTTGGTGAAATATAATGGTAGAGTAACAGGATAATTAATTAAGGTGGTCAGGTCTGTTCAGAAGTGCAGATTTGGACAAGAAATTTATAATTTAGTGATGACACATTGTTATAACGTGCTTATATCTTATGCTAAATCTAAGTATGTTAAAGCGCTTAAAGGGGGACATTACTGTGTGCAAACTGTGTGGCTTTTAACAAGATTTTTTGTGTGTATTTAGCAGGTGAAATTATGTCAGTTGACCTCGGACTCTCAGGACACTGTGGAATCTGAGGCCAATCACTGAGATATGATGTGGGGAAAAATGAACAGAGGGAGTGATTTTAAGTCTGATTTCAGACTATGTAAGTATTAATTAAAGTGAGAGTAGGGCAAAACCTTTGTGGCCCTGAAGTTCTAATCTCCATAACATATCGATAGATTAATAAGCATAATTTTTTGTGTTTAAGATCTTTGGGGTTGTTGTTTGAGTGATGGGTTGATTGTGTCAGTGAAGTTTGGGTTGCTTTCTTATTTTAATGGAGGGAGTTTTATTAAACATGGACATGTCTAGAATTGGGCCCTTTAAAATTGTAACAGTGCACTTAGAGAAAACCTGTCAGGTTGTGTCGTGTTTTGATGAGCTAATAATCAGCTCTCTTTTTTTCTCATTTTTTGTAAGCAGGCCTGCAAGATTGAATTAACAGCGCTGAAAATTTTTTCAGGACAGCAAATATAAGGTGACCTTTTCCAGATTACAACTGGCTGAGGAAAAGGCCACCTGTGGGAACCTGGGAGTTCCAGTTTAAAATGATTGCCGCGTGCCAATCCAGACCAAAAATGATAGACAATTGTTTTTTCTTTTGAGTGAATGTGTGTGAATGAGTGAATGTGGGTTAGCATGAATAAAAGGGGACAAACAATTGACTAGGTTGGGGAGAGAAAGGGGATGCTTTGCAGACTTAATATTTTGGCTGCTGATTTTGGGTTGCTAATGTTTGCTTTGAGAAAATTCTGTTGTATTGACTGGGTGTAGATTATGGCAGTACATTGTATTGTTGGGAAAATGCCAAATGCTAAAGGGGAGAAACTTTTTGATATAACTCATGCCATTAACAAAATAGGCCACTGCAGAAGTTAATTAAAGTTTATAGAGGAAAATAACTAAAATAAAAGTAATATTTATGAGTCACACAGGGGATTGCTAGACTTTTCATATAAAATGCAGTTATAGAAAAACAAACACTTGACGAAGTGACCAAGGTTTTTTCCTTTAAAGCAGGAACAAGTAAGGAAAGCACATATATTTTGGTTAAGTCTGATGAAGTATAATTAGAATCTACCGTTACATTAAGAGGAGCAAAATGAAATCAAAATATGCTGTATCAAGAACATGTTATAACACAGGAAATGTGAGTTTTAAAATGAAGTTAGTGTTAACACACAGGTGTTGTTTCTAGGCAGGTTTGAATGGAGCCAGTGGTGTAAAAGATTTAACATGATGATTAGACTGATTTTATTCCTAAACACAGGTTTTGAGGCCCGGGGCAAATATACCCTAGAGGAGAATTGCTGAGAGTTTTAGTAAAATGACGTGACTAAGCTTTTCCTTTCATTTTTATAAGGGGTGGTGAAGTATTTTCAGTATTTTCAGTTTTAGTGGCTGGTTTTAGCTTATTTGACACATGAGGTGTGTCAAGAAGGAGGGATTTGGGGTTTAATTTGAAATAAGGGGCTTTATGATCATGTTATGACTTTCTGGGAGTTTGATTTAGCTATGATAAAATTTATTCATAAGTAATTGCTTGTATGCTTAAGCTTAATTGATTAGAATGTTTGTTTTCTCTTTGATCTTTTAGTGGAATAAGCGGTTATAATGATTTTCTTATGATCTATTGTGAAAGGTGACACAAGGGTCAATGTAAAAACAAAAAGCTTGTAGACATACATAACATGAAGGTTTATTTGTAGGTGAGAGTTAAGACACATTTTGCTTGGAAACTTGTGCACTTGCAACAATTTTTTTTCTTACGGACACAGACATGACGTAGATTAGTTTCTGGGGTAGAGGTGAAAAACATTTTGTATGTACAACTTGTAAATGTACGTGTGACTAAAACAGGAAGTAAGTTGAGTACAGGACGTGCTTGAGATGATCAGATAAGAGAGAAGAGAGCGAGCAACAGGAAGCACCTGGAGGGACGTGAAAGCGTGTTAAAGGTGTTAAAATGTTGTTTACTGAAATGAGTAACACTGAATAGATGAATAGATAAATGATTTTTTTATACACACATTGCAATTGTGCTGATATGAGTCATCACTCGGTCAACTGAAGGTCAAAAACGTCGTTCAGCAAGACTGATTGAACTGATATATTGTAGGGAGGACCTTGAGTGCCGATGGATAAATGCTAACACGCTTATACACATAATTAGGTTAATGCTTTTGATTAGAGAGTCTCAAAAATGATAGGTTGAACCAAGTTTGAATAATTAAGAGAACAATTGATACGCATAGCAGACAAGTAAGGCGTTGTAGGGAAAGGTGTTTGTTTCCTTTGCAGGAGATTTCAGGACCACAGCGACCACAGGGGTGGCGAGACTGAAGGGAGGCGAGAATCCAGGAACCAACCAGAGACAGGGGGACCACAAAAGAAGCACAGAGCACGACAGTTCAAGAAAATTAGTTGTTTAGGAGATTAAAAGCTTGTTAAGGTTAAATGTGAGCATAAAATAATAATGGATTGGATTTATATAGCGCTTTTCAAGGCACCCAAAGCGCTTTACTGGCTGATGGCACGAGGCTGCCATATCGCGCCATCGGCCCCTCTGGCCAACACCAGTAGGCGGTAGGTAAAGTGTCTTGCCCAAGGACACAACGACAAGGACAGAGAGCCCGGGAATCAAACCGGCGACCTTCCGGTTACAGATACGCTTCCCTGAGCCACGGTCGCCCGTAAAAGTAATGAAGAGTAATGAGAAGGACTTTAGGAATAGTTTGCAGGATTTCTATGTTATGTAAATTGCCCAAGAATAGTGTTAAGACCGGATATATGTTACCCCTAGAGGGGGTGAAAACCAGGAGTAAATTTTAAATTTTAACTCTATAGAGACTGTTTTCAAAGAGTAATATGGAACCTTTAGGGGATAAAGTTAATTATATATGATTGGGTTTTATAGTGAGCATTGAGGGAAGTCAGAAGTGGGGTCAAATTGTGACTCTGTGGTCAAAAGGGGGTGTAGGAAGAGAAGCAATGATAGTTCACGGCCCAGCGTAAACGCGAGGTGCTGTATAAGGGATTGATTTATTTGTTTGGTTTATTTGTGGTGGATACCGGTAATTATGCCATTGTGATAAGGGAACATTGAAAGGGTACAATTCGTTGAGGGGTCGGAGGACCTAAAGGGTTGGGCAATTGAAAGGTTTCATTTTTGATATGATTTCCTTTGTTATATTTTAGCTATTATTCTCACATGAAAGTAAAACTTAATGGGATAAATTAGGGTTTATGTCATCTTTTAAAAAAAGACAAAAAGGGAAAACTGTTGGAATTTAAAAATATAATCTGAACGCTTATCTGCTATTATATTGTTTTCTGGATAAGAGAAGCCCAACTCTTAGTACAGTTTGTGCCGACAGGACTGACAGGAAATTACATGCTTTTGCAGGCGAAAAGTGAAACTAAGCAGAGTGTTTGATCGAAACTTAAAGTGTGTGTGACGTCTATATAAATGACTAGCCTCCCTGTTTTGTGCTTCAGACCTTGGGTTGTGTGTTATGAGAAAGGTCTCCATATCCGGATATGTAAAATAAAGATCATTTTTTGAGTTTGACCACTTTGAGCCTTGTGTCTTTTTGGC
Organism: Neolamprologus brichardi; assembly: GCF_056152115.1. Lineage (NCBI taxonomy): Eukaryota > Metazoa > Chordata > Actinopteri > Cichliformes > Cichlidae > Neolamprologus > Neolamprologus brichardi. Next base: position 28,014,380 of record NC_142124.1, on the reverse strand, counting down.
CCTAAGAATCTAAAAGAACCGTTTTTAATAGGAGCTGACCGGGTGCCGCAGGAACAAAGGGCTGGCCAGTAGCAGTGAGAATGTGAATTCAATAGTCTTTCAGAAAATCATGCAGAAATCCACAAGAAAAAAGAATTAGCCACTTAATCTGACTGATTTCTTTCTCTGTGGTGAAAACAGGGTACCATCATCCTCAGAGCCTGATTGCTTAAAGCAAAAACTCAAAAGGCAGGGGAAGGTAAACAGGACCCAAGACACAGGAGACAACTTACCAATAAAACAAAACAGGAAATTAATTATAACCACATCTGATGTACTGAACATGGGTGAACTTTACAAAAGGAAAACACAACATATTAAAGAGCGAAAACTGGTAATTTCAGAAAATACAAAAAAACCCCACACATAATAAAGTCAAATTTAAACAGCAAACTGTAAAGACCTCAGAGAACATAAAAAGACAGTAACTTAAAACCTAAAAGAAAATTAAAGCCACCTTTCCATACAAATTTGGATCTTGGAATGAGATAGTGAGTCATTGTAGTGTTCAGATAGTCTGAGCCCAATCCAAAACAAGAGAAAAAAGTAGCACTGACCTGTATTGTAATTTTTATTTATTTAGTTTTCTTTTTTGTTTGCCACACTGAGAGAAAGAGGCAATCATTGTATGAAACATTAATTTTTACTGAAGCTATTTGAAATGGTCTAAAATGCATTAAGGTGACATCTGTGTCCACATAGATAGATGTGTTAGATATTGCTAAATTAACTTGTATTTTATTATTATTTCATAAGCATCAGATGAGGAGCCCAAAAGAAGAATTTTGCCCAGGAACCTCAAATCCAGTTAATTTGGCTATTAATTATAGTAATGATAATTACTCACTACCAGGGCTGGACTGGGACACAAAATTGACCCGGGCATTTTGACTAGAGATCGGCCCACCAGGCATTATAGGAAAAACCATAAAGCCTTTGAATGAAAACAAACGTTGTTGTGACAATGATGTACACTGTCTTGTTGGTATATATGCATAAGTCTAATAAACTTAAACCTACACCATCCTCCCTATTCTGGTATTCTAAATCGTACTTAGCAGAAACCAAAAGACTGCTTGGTCGAGTTAACCTCCTAAACTATCTACAACACATGGTGGAAACCTGACATTAAGACAGAGAAAACTAAAGGTGAGACATGAATATTACTGAATATTAAAAATAATAAATGACAGATTTTGTGATATTTTTATAAACTGTTCATTTACCACATCAATAAACAGCATGGCAGGGCAAAATATTTTTTCTATCATGGCAACCTTTAAAAAGTGACATAACATGACTTTGGTTGTAAGATTCAGATAATGATTTATTAAAAGCCAAACAGTTTAAATGAGAATAAGAAAGAAAAATATATTTTCTGTCCCCTTTTCCCTGTTAATGCCCTACCTGGCCCCCCTGGCAAAACTTTATTAGACCCGCCCCTGCACAGTTACCAGCTGTCAGCTACTTAGAAAAGGATCTTTGTGTTATTTGTCTCTCAGAAACAGTTCATAACTTCCCTTCAACTCATTCGTGTCACCTAAAAGGTAAACCTGTTTCTCCATCACCTGTTCAGCTCTGATGATTCAGTAAGGACATCTCCTGGTTTCATCTTCATGTTTCCCTCTCTCCAGATATCCAAACAATATCATGACCAGCAGCTTTTAAGGCTTTGGCTCCAGCAAACATCAGCTGATACTAGAAATGAATATTAAATACATTCTAACAACAGCTTATCAAGCTTAAACGTGCTACTGTTATTTATCCGCTGGTTTCCTCTTTCTGGGCAAAGTGGGAAATAAACAAACAAGAGAGAAAAGCGATCAGCTGATCATTTATCAGTTTCATGATTGAAGTATCAACAGGAGAGGGAGGGGGAGAGAATGAGAGACAGTGGCGGTCCTAGCCTGTTTGGCGCCCTGGGCGAACACTCCCTCTGGCGCGCCCCCCCCACACACACACACACACAGACAAAACATATTAAGGATTGTACATTAACATAAAATTGTTGTACACACACATATGAAGAGAGACAGAGTATGCATAGTATGCAAATGGCTAAACAGCCATCATAATTCCTCATACAATGAGAACAGGACAAATCAACAACTGACAATGACTAATTAATATTAAAATCTGTAACATAATGTATTGTTTGGAGTTTAGTCTGTTACTGTTGCTATTTTTACCATTCCTTCTTGGAGCAACTGTAACCCACATAATTTCCTTAGAGATTAATAAAGTATTCTGATTGTTTCAGGATGACCTGCCATTATCCAATCACACATCTGCTTACCTGTATCTTTTGTTTCTCCTCCTCTTCTTTTCTCTTTTTTCTAAACTGAGGACCTGATGGCTTTGAACTTTTCTTGTCCATCTTCCATTGGTTTTAATTTTGCACTCCAATAGGAACACCCATCCCTCAACCCGAGGATCACCACAACATAACCTAACACACCTACACCTTAGTTCACAGATTCACTTTGTCTAAGGTGCATTTCTGAGACACAACCCAGGATTCAGATCATGAATACATAATGAGCTTGGATTTACAACATTATAAATGAAATGTGCTCTATTTGGAAGCAGCAGGGCCCCCCTCCCTTTTCGACGGCTTGTGTGTGAGACTTTAAATCATCAAACTGTAAATTTTAAATTTTAAATTGTTATTGATCCCTTTACCCCGAGTCCTAAAGTGTATATTTATTTTCTTACTCTTCTTATATTTATTGTTTGTTTATTTGCACTGCTGTAACTGGAGCCTCGTCGTCTCGTCTCTCTACTCGACTGTATGTAGCGGAGATGACAATAAAGTTTACTTTGACTTCAGCAGCGAGCAGGTGCACCGAGGGCTCTCGCGCTCACTTTTCGTGTATAGAATTTCGAAAAAACATCGGTGCAAATTATAAGTCTGTATCATGATGTCTGGTGTTTTCGTGTTTGTTGGTTTGTTTTTATTTTGTTTTATTTTGCGAGGTGGTTATTAGATGCTGCTCCAGCCGGTCAGAAAATCTAATTTGGATCATGTCTTTATGAGACGTAATATCATCACCTGAGCTCTGTAAAGCTATTTAAATATTGCTAGATTATTTTCCTCTCTTAACAAACATGCTACTTCTATCTATACATGAACTTGGTGGCTTACTGTGTAAGTCACATTTATAAGGAAAAGATTCCTAATCAGGGAAGATCATAATCGGGGTATGTCCACATTAATAAGTGACAGAGAGCGGAACTAACAGCCCTCCCGTTGTTCAATAAAAATGATTTAAATATAGCTCATCCGAGGGTTACTCACACTTTAGATGGTATGGAAACCAAATGATCCACAGAGAAAATGTATTTTCTTAAATTGTGTAATCTGTAGTCTATGATGCAATAAACAAGCTTGTTCCTGGTGTGACTGATTTCGAAATGGGTGGTTTCCAAACGCGAACATGGGTACGTCAGGAAATCCGCGCAAACCACACCTCTCCACATCTTTATCAGAGATGACGGTATCACGTCCCCTGGTAGCAAACGAGTATATCACGCTTGTTACCTGTGAGTGAAACGGTGAAAAAGCTCTCACCGATAGAGTCTACGCATCGTTTGTACGTGTATTATATGAAACTGAACCAGAAAGCGATTTCCTCGTAGATCGGGTAAGTCATTTATAAAAGTATCATATTTTACCAGATGATGCGGTAAAAACAGCTTAATCTTCGCTGATGTTATTTTCTTTATTATCTTATAAGTGAATAGAAATGTTATCACAAAAGAGACATGGCTAAGTGTGTTGTAATGTTGCTTTATATATGATGACTTTCTAAACTATAACTTGTTATACTTTGCTGATTATATCTCCACACACTCTGTCTGCAGATTGTTAATGTTTCCCAGTCAAACATCTAGAATGATTTCAAAATCAAAGGTGCTGGTTTTCCTGCTGTTTTACACTGGTATTGGTGTGTATTTCAAAACGGGCTACCATTTGACTCATTATGCTGTGGACCAAAAGCTGTGTGCTTGCACAAAATGTTTATCAGAGGATAAGCAGTTGCTTCTGGATCAATCGAATAGAAGTGTTCAACCATTTTTGACTGCAAACTTAAACCTCTCACAGAATGAATTCAACTGGTGGAAGGTAAGTAGTCACCAGGAAAGGATGACATTTTTACTCCCCCCAGCTCATTTGGTCTAACAACAAAGTTTATTTTAAATGTCTGACAGGATTTGCAGGCTGAAAGCCGTAGCTTCAGAGTTTATGAAACAACGGTGGCCAACTTGTTTCAGATCTTCCCACAGAATCCAGATGTTATACAACCCAAATATGACCACTGCAGGACTTGTGCTGTGGTGGGTAATTCTGGTAATTTAAGGAGATCGCATTATGGACCGCTGATAGATTTACATGAAGTTGTCATAAGGTACTTTCTAAGCTAAAGCAAATTTTCTTTACCATTAAATGTCCCCTCCTACACTAAAGATCCAAACTGATGTGAAATATATCCCTTTGTGCTGTTTAGAATGAACACTGGTATTACCAGAGGCTTTGAAAAAGACGTTGGAAACAAGACAACTCATCGTGTCATGTATCCAGAGAGTGCTGTGGATTTGGATGACAACACCCATTTTGTACTGTTTCCCTTTAAGATACAGGACTTGGAGTGGCTCATTAATGCCTCTACAACAGGGTTTACTGGAAGGTGAGTTCTATTTTTCAGGGCTACATGCACATGTATTTGACATTTATTTAACGAGACTCAGTGTCTCATTTACAAGAGAGACCTGTTTTAGACAAACATAATTAAATGAAAATAATAAAATAGAAAAAATAAAATAGCAAAATCTGCCTCATAAAGATTCCCAGTGATGAAAATGAAAAGTGATGAAAGTCTTTCTGCAATGTATTCCACGAAGACAGACCTCAAATGACGGCACCTTCTTACTAAGCTCTCTACAAACTGATTATCCTGAAATCATACTATGACTACATTTTTTATGCAACATGCAGACAGATGAAGTGTCCTCATAACAACTCATCTTACTGTAGTTCATTTAAGTATGCTTTTGTACTGTTCTTAGGATTGTGACTTAATATAAAGTAAAAAAAATAAATAAAAAAAAATAAAGACTCTTAATGCCTGTTGAAAAGTTATTTTATGTAAACCATTTTTAGGCAGTTGTGCAGCCACTAATTTGGGCACATGAAAATCATACATTCAATCATACAATCATTTTGTAATTTATTTTGTATATAAAATATTCTGATTTCATCTGAGCTTGCCCAGCTTTCTTCTTGGTCCCACCAATGCCACCCCATTAAAAGAAAAAATAACACTCTTAGGTTTAGATGTTACAGTCAGCATACACTACCTTCTTCTCTCCCAGCTGCTAAAATTACCACAGCAAAGTATCTCAAAAGATTTTCCCTAGATTGTCTGGCAGCACAGAATTTACATCAAATGCAAAAATAGAATGCCAGTGCATGAATTCAACATGTACGCAGATTAAAAGGATTTGGCTGATGGATGTACTGTGAGGTGAAATAAGGTGAATTTCTGTATCAAACCATTACTCTGATCCTTCTCCATGTTCAAGACGGACCATGCCTTTTTTTAGCTTTGTTTTTGTTAAACACCTACTTTATATGTTTCAATGTCATGCTGTTTCCAACAGGTCATATATGCCAGTGAAATCAAAGATCAAAACTAACAAGGATTTGGTGAGTAACGTCAATGGCAACGCTTCCTGGTGGCAATGGTAATAATTAAAAATAAAAGATGTTTAAAGGCTCATTCTAATTTCTAACAGGTCATGGTGGTAAATCCAGCTTTCATGAAATATGTACATGAGGTTTGGCTTGGAAATAAGGGACGTTATCCATCCACTGGCTTTATGGCTTTGATTCTTGCACTTCACATTTGTGATGAGGTAAGTACAAAGTTTTCAGTTTCTGAAGTGCCAGACGTACAAAATAAAATATGATTTTTATTGTCATACAAGCTGGTCCATTTGAGTCTTTGCTAATTTGTTCTTTTGTTCTTATATTGCTCTCCTGTGCATTTCAAAAGTTCAAAATTTCTTTGGTGAAGATCAGAGCAGGTTTACCCACCAGTACCACTTGATTAAAAAACTGTGAATGGTTAAATTTCAGTTCACATGTCCTATGAAAGTGAAAGCTGTCGCAAGTATTTCTGATGTGTTCCCTTCTTAAATTGAGTAGACTACAATCTAGAAGACAGTCCTTCATGGAAAGCTTTTTAGCTAAACCTCTCAATAAGAGGTTTTGTCATTGTATACTCATGGTATAATCATGGTCTTTCCATTTAGTGCTTGCTCAGGTCGCTGTCCAACTGTTCTTTTCATTTTTCAGCAGCCATTGTTTGGATTTTAGTTAAAAAAGGGACATTTTGTTCATGCATTTGTTTCCCATTCATTCATATGTTCATTTTTTGTCTTCCTAGGTTGATGTGTTTGGTTATGGCGCTGACAGTGATGGAAACTGGAGTCACTACTGGGAAATACTCACAAACAAAAGGTTAAGAACTGGAGTACATCCTGGAAATTATGAGTATAACATCATCCAGCAACTAGCTCAGCAACAAAAAATTAAGTTCTATGAAGGCCTAATGAAAAAAATGTGATTGAATGCCATACACTCAGTGGGGAAAGAACTGAAAGCCAAATGGATGTGTATCTACAACTACAGTAATTTCCTAACCCTCCTAACTGAAACTGATATTGGGAATCTTTAGGAAGGACTAGTAATCATGAAAGGGGTTACGTTAAAGAAGTCATTGGATATGTGACATTTTGGTAGTTTTTCCCCCCTAATCCATAGCTTAAATTAACCATGTAAAAAAAAATGTACCCAGGGGTTATACTCTTTAGTAGTTTCTAACATCTAAGGTTCTTAAGAAATGAAGTATTTTCTTAAGAGTTGGCAGAATTACAAGAAGACAGACAACAGCAGTATTATTCTTAGTTAAAGTAAGCTGTTTGTATGAAAAGGAAAATGGTGTGGTAAAGTAACTTATAACATAGAGGGTGTTTAATTCATGTAATGAATATTGTCAGCATTTTCTAATACAGTCACCAAATATTTAGATTTGTAGAATTTTACAGTGTTGATCTCCTTAAACTTGTGTTATTGTTATTATGCAAGTGGAGAGCTGTCCTACTCTCAGAGTAGGAAGGACTCAAACACAAACAGAGGCAGGCAGTCTTTTCTTTCAAGCTCAGGTCCTCTACCAGAGGACTGGGAGTTTGAGGGTCCTGCGCAGTATCTAGTTGTCATTGGAAGATAAGACACAGACGCATACACGCGCACACGCACGCGCACGCACGCGCACGCACGCGCACGCACGCACACACACACACACACACACACACACACACACACACACACACACACACACACACACACACAGCTTGAAAATGTCAAACAAAATAACTCCTGTCAGTATTTTTCTCTGTGAAACCAACCACTACCACACCAACTGCTAAAGGGATAACAGAAAAGATAAAACCTAGTAGACTGACAGCTAATGAAGCTGACCAAAAAAGAAAGTGAGATAAAGATAATAGCACTTAGGAGTTGAATAATCATGACTGTACTAACCCATTAAACGAAAAGCATTGTGCATTCAGTGATTTTCTAAGCAAAATCCTAGGTGGAACAAAAACAAAGTATCTCCTAAGAAAGAAAAGATTTCCTTCACTACTATTGTGAAAGCAATACAAAATATAGCAAAAGACTTCAATAACAAACTCTCAGAACTCAAAGAGCAAGCTAGTTAACACCAAAACTATAGCCAAATTAACCAAAGTGATGCAGTTCAGTACAGATGAAATTAAAGCCTTTGAGTGTGGTAAGGGCCACACCTTTGAGGGCCTGAGATATTGCCAGAGGGGTGGAGACATATAGACACAGACGAACAGGTACACACAGACACAAACGTTTCAACTTTGATAGTTTGTTAAGTTAGCATTTTATTTATTCCAACTGTTAGTTTGCCTAGTTTATTTTGGTTGAACTCCCCTTACTTACCTGTGTTCCAGGAGCAAAAGGAGGAAGTGCTGTCTCACTTCCTGTATTTATAGGTTCCTATTTAGTTCTGATGTCACAGGAAGGGACCAGCTGAGGGGGTAGGTGGGGTGGGGGTGGGGGGGTTGTAATTTAATAAAGTCAAGGGTTTGTTTGCTTGAGAGTTATATGTGTTGTTGTAAAATGTAAGTAATTTTAGAATCTTTATTTTTAAAATTGTATTTATTATTATTATTATTATTATTATTATTATTTATTATTTATTATTATTTAAAATCTTTAAAATTGTAATCTTAGAAGTGTGTTTTATTGCTGGTAAAGAGTAGCATCATAAGTAAATGATTATGATGGTAATGTTTAGTCTTCTCAATTGAATGGAATAGGCCATAGGAGAACATTTTATTTGGATAGCTTGAACTAGAACTAGTGATGGCCAAACGAAGCTTTCTGAAGCATTGAAGCTTGTGTTAAAAAACTGTTCATTAATCAAAGCGTTTCAAGATAGTCCTCTCTGGTGACATCTGGTGGCCAAAAATATGAAGAACGTCTTGAATGTAGAAATTAAAGTGTACTGCTTCATTATGACTGCCCACTCTACAGAGTGGACTTCACAATTCTGTCTGATACCCTTGTGTTGCTTTGAACATGTATTTTTTGGCTGTTTTTTTTTCTATTTATTTAATAAATACATTTGATCAATAAACTTTTTTTTAGTTAAACATGTACCATGGTGTGGTTGCGCTTTGCTTGATGTTGGTAAATACAATAGATGAAAAATAATGTAATATATATATATATATATATATATATATATATATATCCATCCATCCATCCATCCATCCATTCGCTTCCGCTTATCCTTTTTCAGGGTCGCGGGGGGCGCTGGAGCCTATCCCAGCTGTCATAGGGCGAGAGGCGGGGTACACCCTGGACAGGTCGCCAGTCTGTCGCAGGGCTAACACATAGGGACAGACAACCATTCACACTCACATTCATTCGCACATTCACACCTAGTGACAATTTGGATTATCCAATTAACCTATCCCCACAAGCTGCATGTCTTTGGACGGTGGGAGGAAGCCACAGTACCCGGAGGAAACCCACGCAAACACGGAGAGAACATGCAAACTCCACACAGAAAGACCCCGGCCTGATGTTGGAATTGAACTCAGGACCTTCTTGCTGTGCGGCAACAGTGCTAACCACCGTGCTGCCCTATATATATATATATATATATATATATATATATATATATATATATATATAGCAAGGGAACAATAATAAGAGAACAGCACCACCAAGGCTGGAGACGGAGCAATACTGGAAGAGCATATGGGAGAAGGACGCAACCCATAACGGCAATGCTCAGTGGCTAGTGGATCTGAGGGCAGACCATAGCGACATCCCTGAACAGGGTCCAGTAACCATCACAGTGGCAGATATCCAAGAAAGGGTCTCCAATATGAAGAGTTGGACAGCACCAGGGCCCGACATGGTTCACGCCTACTGGCTGAAGAAGCTGACTGCAATCCACGAGCGTCTGGCAGCACAAATGAACCAGCTGCTAGTTGATGAGAGACACCCGGAATGGCTAACCGAAGGTCGGACGGTCCTGATCCCCAAGGACCCCAAGAAGGGACCAGTCCCCTCCAACTACCGACCAATAACCTGCCTCAGTACTACATGGAAGCTCCTGTCAGGCATCATATCGGCTAAGATGAACAGGCACATGGGTCAATACATGAGCGGGACACAGAAAGGAATTGGCAAGAATACCAGAGGCGCAAAACACCAGCTACTGGTAGACAGAACAGTCAGCCGAGACTGCAAGACCAGACTAACCAACCTGTGCACTGCCTGGATTGATTACAAGAAGGCCTATGACTCAATGCCCCACAGCTGGATACTGGAATGCCTAGAATTGTACAAGATCAATGAGACCCTAAGAGCCTTCATCAGGAACTCAATGGGGATGTGGCGTACAACACTAGAGGCCAACTCCAAGCCCATAGCACAAGTCACCATCAAGTGCGGGATCTACCAGGGAGATGCTCTGTCCCCACTGCTGTTCTGCATAGGCCTGAACCCCCTCAGTGAGATCATTAACAAGACTGGCTACAGATACCGACTACGGAACGGAGCAGTTGTCAGCCACCTCCTGTACATGGATGACATCAAGCTGTATGCCAAGAGTGAACGAGACATCGATTCACTGATCCACACTACCAGGCTATACAGCAATGACATTGGAATGTCGTTCGGGCTGGAGAAGTGTAGTCGGATGGTAACAAAGAGAGGGAAGGTAGTCAGAACTGAGGGGATTGAACTACCAGAAGGCAACATTGCAGACATAGAGGACAGTTACAAGTACCTGGGGATCCCGCAGGCGAATGGGAACCATGAAGAGGCCGCTAGGAAAGCTGCAACCACCAAGTACCTGCAGAGGGTCAGGCAAGTCCTGAGGAGTCAGTTGAATGGTAAGAACAAGATCCGGGCCATCAACACGTACGCCCTGCCCGTGATCAGGTACCCTGCTGGGGTAATAGGCTGGCCAAAGGAGGAGATAGAAGCCACTGACATAAAGACAAGAAAGCTCCTTACCATGCATGGAGGGTTTCACCCCAAGTCCAGCACCCTGAGGCTGTACGCTAAGCGGAAGGAAGGGGGTCGGGGACTGGTGAGTGTCAGCACCACAGTCCAGGATGAGACAACGAACATCCAAGAATACATCACGAAGATGGCCCCAACTGACAGCGTGCTCAGTGAATACCTCAGGCAGCAGAAACCCAAGAAAGAGGAGGGAGACGAGGAACCATCATGGAAGGACAGGCCCCTGCACGGTATGTACCACCGGCAGATAGAGGAGGTGGCTGATATCCAGAAATCCTACCAGTGGCTGGACAAAGCTGGACTGAAAGATAGCACAGAGGCACTAATCATGGCAGCACAAGAACAAGCTCTGAGTACAAGATCCATAGAGGCTGGGGTCTATCACACCAGGCAAGACCCCAGGTGCAGGCTGTGTAAAGATGCCCCAGAGACAATCCAGCACATAACAGCAGGGTGCAGGATGCTAGCAGGCAAGGCATACATGGAACGCCATAACCAAGTGGCCGGCATAGTGTACAGGAACATCTGTGCCGAGTATAACCTGGAAGTCCCGAGGTCAAAATGGGAAATGCCCCCAAGGGTGGTGGAGAATGACCGAGCTAAGATCCTGTGGGACTTCCAGATACAGACGGACAAAATGGTGGTGGCTAACCAACCGGACATAGTGGTAATAGACAAACAGAAGAAGACGGCCGTAGTGATCGATGTAGCGGTTCCGAATGACAGCAATATCAGGAAGAAGGAACACGAGAAGCTGGAGAAATACCAAGGGCTCAGAGAAGAGCTCGAGAGGATGTGGAGGGTGAAGGTATCGGTGGTCCCCGTGGTAATCGGAGCACTAGGTGCGGTGACTCCCAAGCTAGGCGAGTGGCTCCAGCAGATCCCGGGAATAACATCGGAGATCTCTGTCCAGAAGAGTGCAGTCCTGGGAACAGCTAAAATACTGCGCAATTCAATTCAATTCAATTCAATTTTATTTATATAGCGCCAAATCACAACAAAAGTCGCCTCAAGGCGCTTCATAGATACAGAGAAAAACCCAACAATCATATGACCCCCTATGAGCAAGCACTTTGGCAACAGTGGGAAGGAAAAACTCCCTTTTAACAGGAAGAAACCTCCGGCAGAACCAGGCTCAGGGAGGGGCGGCCATCTGCTGCGACCGGTTGGGGTGAGAGAAGGAAGACAGGATAAAAGACATGCTGTGGAAGAGAGACAGAGGTTAATAACAGATATGATTCAACACAGAGAGGTCTGTTAATACATAGAGAGCGAGAAAGGTGACTGGAAAGGAAAAACTCAATGCATCATGGGAATCCCCCGGCAGCCTACATCTATTGCAGCATAACTAAGGGAGGATTCAGGGTCACCTGGTCCAGCCCTAACTATATGCTTTAGCAAAAAGGAAAGTTTTAAGCCTAATCTTAAAAGTAGAGATAGTGTCTGTCTCCCGAATCCAAACTGGAAGCTGGTTCCACAGAAGAGGGGCCTGAAAACTGAAGGCTCTCCCTCCCATTCTACTTTTAAATACTCTAGGAACAACAAGTAGGCCTGCAGAGCGGGAGCGAAGTGCTCTAATAGGGTGATATGGTACTACAAGGTCATTAAGATAAGATGGGGCCTGATTATTTAAGACCTTGTATGTGAGGAGCAGGATTTTGAATTCAATTCTGGATTTAACAGGAAGCCAATGAAGGGAAGCCAAAACAGGAGAAATATGCTCTCTCTTTTTAGTCCCTGTCAGTACTCTTGCTGCAGCATTTTGGATTAGCTGAAGGCTTTTCAGTGAGTTTTTTGGACATCCTGATAATAATAAATTGCAGTAGTCCAGCCTGGAAGTAATAAATGCATGAACTAGTTTTTCAGCGTCACTCTGAGACAGGATATTTCTAATTTTAGAGATGTTGCGCAAATGGAAGAACGCAGTCTTACATATTTGTTTAATATGTGCGTTGAAGGACATATCCTGGTCAAAAATGACTCCAAGGTTCCTCACAGTGTTACTGGAGGCCAAGGTAATGCCATCCAGAGTAAGAATCTGGTTAGATACCATATTTCTAAGCTTTTCAGCGCCGAGCACGATGACCTCAGTTTTATCTGAGTTAAGAAGCAAAAAGTTAGTGGCCATCCAAGACTTTATGTCTTTTTTACACATTCCTGCAGTTTAACTAATTGGTGTGTGTTATCTGGCTTCATGGACAGATAGAGCTGGGTGTCATCTGCATAGCAGTGAAAAAGTATGCTATGTCTTCTAATGATGCTGCCTAGGGGAAGCATGTATAATGTAAACAGAATTGGTCCTAGCACTGAACCCTGTGGAACTCCATAATTAACCTCAGTGTGTGAAGAGGACTCTCCATTTACATGCACAAATTGGAGTCTATTAGATAGATATGATACAAACCACTGCAGTGCAATACCTGTAATACCTACAGCATGTTCTAATCGCTCTAATAGGATATTATGGTCAACAGTATCGAATGCTGCACTAAGGTCAAGAAGGACAAGCACAGAGACGAGTCCACTGTCAGAGGCCATAAGAAGATCATTTGTAACCTTCACTAAAGCTGTTTCTGTGCTTTGATGAACTCTGAAACCTGACTGAAACTCTTCAAATAAACCATTCCTCTGCAGATGATCTGTTAGCTGTTTGACAACTACTCTTTCAAGGATTTTTGATATGAAAGGAAGGTTGGAGATTGGCCTATAATTAGCTAAGACTGCTGGGTCTAGAGATGGCTTTTTGAGTAAAGGTTTAACTGCAACCACCTTGAAGGCCTGTGGTACATAGCCGATTATTAGAGATAGGTTGATCATATATAAGATCGAAGAATTAATCAATGGCAGGACTTCTTTGAGCAGTTTTGTAGGAATGGGGTCTAAAAGGCACGTTGATGGTTTGGAGGAAGTAATTATTGAAGATAACTCAGAAAGATCGACTGGAGAAAAAGAGTCTAACTTAACATCAATGGTACTAAGAGTAGCTGTAGATAATATTACATCTGTGGGATGATTATTGGTAATTTTTTCTCTAATGATAAAAATTTTATTTGTGAAGAAGTTCATGAAGTCATCACTAGTTAACGTTAAAGGGATGGTTGGCTCAAAAGAGCTCTGACTTTTTGTCAGCCTGGCTACGGTGCTGAAGAGAAACCTGGGGTTGTTCTTATTTTCTTCAATCAGTGATGAGTAGTAAGCTGTTCTGGCTTTGCGGAGGGCTTTCTTATAAAGCAACAAACTATTTCTCCAGGCTAAATGATGATCCTCTAAATTTGTGACACGCCATTTCCTCTCCAGATTATGAGTCATCTGCTTTAGGGTACGTGTTTGAGAATTATACCACGGGGTCAGGTACTTCTGATTAGAGACCTTAGTTTTCACTGCAGCTACAGTATCCAGAGTCGTACGTAGTGAGGAGGTGAAATTATTAACAAGATAATCTACCTCTCTTGGGGTAGCGTTCAGATAGCTGCTCTGCTCTATGTTGGTACAGGGCATTGACGATGATAACAGTGGGTGGATTATATTCTTAAACTTAGTTACAGCGCTTTCAGAAAGACATCTACTTTGATAAAGTCCACTCTCCACTGCTGCATAATCAATTATTGTAAATGTAAATGTTATCAAGAAATGATCAGACAGGAGAGGGTTTTCAGGAAACACTGTTAAATGTTCAGTTTCTATGCCATATGTTAAAACAAGATCTAGAGTGTGATTAAAGTGGTGGGTGGGTTCTTTTACATTTTGAGAGAAACCAATTGAGTCTAACAACAGATTAAATGCCATGTTGAGGCTGTCATTTTTAGCATCAACATGGATGTTAAAATCACCCACAATAATTATTTTATCTGAGCTCAGAACTAAATTAGATATAAAGTCTGAGAAATCAGACAGAAACTCTGTGTAAGGTCCAGGTGGACGATAGATGATAACAAGTAAGACTGGTTTCTGAGTTTCACAGCTGGGGTGGACAATGTTAAGCATCAGGCTTTCAAATGAATTAAAAGTCTGTCTTGGTCTTTCATTAATTAATAGACTGGTGTGAAAAATTGCTGCCACACCGCCCCCTCGACCTGTGCTTCGAGATTTCTGGTAGTTAGAATGACTCGGGGGTGTTGATTCATTTAAACTAACATAATCATCCTGCTGCAACCAGGTTTCTGTAAGGCAGAGTAAATCAATTTTTTGATCAATTATTAAGTCATGTACTAACAGAGACTTGGAGGAGATAATCCACATTTAATAATCCACATTTCACTGTTTTACTCTTTGGTTCAGATGTGGATACTGTATTGTTCTTTCTTTGTAAATGTTTAAGTTGTTTGTTGCTGGTTTTTAGTTTGTTTTTTGTCTTTTTGGAAGCTGACACAGTCTCTATGGAGATGGGTTTTTGGGGGGGTAGCAGGAGGAGGGAAGCTGCAGAGAGGCGTGTAAGACTGCAACTCTGCTTCCTGGTCCCAACTCTGGATAGTCATATTTTGAGGGGTTTAATAAATTTGTCGATATTTCTAGAAATGAGAGCTGCTCCATCCAAAGTAGGATGGATGCCATCTCTCCTAACAAGACCAGGTTTCCTCCAGAAGGTTCGCAGGACCCTCAAGCTCCCAGGCCTCTGGTAGAGGACCCGAGCTTGAAGGATAAACCGCCCGCAGGGGCGTGCTGGGTGTTTTATATATATATATATATATATATATATATATTTATTAGGGGCGCAACGATACTCGTATCGATATTGAACCGTTCGATACAGTGCTTTCGGTTCGGTACGCATATGTATCGAACAATATAAATTTTTTAATTTATTTTATCAACTTTTCTTCTGACGATGCTGTCTGTGTTGAGCGCTCAGTGAATCTGCATTCGACTTCTCCGCCTAGGCTGCACTGTCGAGCACAGATCCACTGAGCTCCACCCACATGCATTCAATCAAGCTAGCGAGACAGAAGCTAAGCTCATTGCAACATGGCAACTGCCTCAATGCCTCCCGAAGTTGAGCCTCCTCCACCGTCATTGAAATCTGGCGTTTGGAACTTTTTTGGCTTTCGTGTGAAGCATGACTCTGATGGTAAGCGCGTTGTGGACAAAACTACAACAGTATGTCGGATGTGCCACGCCATGGTTAATTACATCGGTGGGAACACAACAAATATGAATGCACATTTACGCCGACATCACCCTAGTGCAGGGGTCTGCCACCTTTTACACCCAAAGAGCCATTTGGACTCGGTTTCCAAGCAAAAGAAAACACTGGGAGCCGCAAATACTTTTTGACATCTAAAATGAAGATAACACTGTATATATTGTTTTTTACCTTTATGCTTTGTGTAAACAACTAAGGTGTCTTGCTTATGAAATCCATGAAGTGCTACAGAGAAAATTACATTTTATTTATGTAATTAACACATTTTGAACTCTTAAAGAAATATAACAAAAGGAAAGACACCCAGCTGAACTAAAATGATCCAGCAAACAAAAACTGTTGTCAGCCACCACCCTTATATCGCCTTTGGGCTGTTGGAGCCTTGACCTGACTTTTAAAAAACAATTGGTAAAAAAACACTATGCTGCTGAAAAATTAAAAATAGATATTAAAATTCTGCCTAAATCTATATTTTACCAGGTTAATGCGTGCGGCGGGGCGTGGTCTGCAGCGCCGCTGCAGGGGAGGCGGACGCACCTGAGCCACACCCGCAATCATGCCTCGCCGCCTTTACGTCTGCGCTATCTGTGCTGTTGTGTTGTTGGTGGTGTATGTCGGGCTGTGAGGTGAAAAGCTACAGCCGGCTGTGTGCGTACAGCAACCGTGTGTGAAAAGTGGTCAATAAAGAGATGCTGAAAAGCTTGTTCATGCAAACATTGTCGGGTCTGCTGTGATATGTTTACAATGGGACTTCTGCTCCTGAACCTCTGCGCACAGCGTCTGCAGATCGGGGCTGTACGAAGTCAGTTTACGCAGGACTGTAAGCTGTCATCTGTCAGGCGTGAGCGGTGTTTGTCTTTAACATAGTTCACGGTGGAGAACAGCTGCTGACATAATGTGGATCCGAAGATCCATAATTGGCCTACCTGGGGTCGAAAGTCTTGATAAATGCGTGGCGTTTCGGCGGGTATACCGGCTTCCGCGAGTGTGACTATTATTTTGAGCGATGAAAAAATAATAGAATATAATTTTATTTTTATATTTCAATATCACAATAATCTTCCAATTTAGAACTACAAGTTAAAAAGAACTAACATAAATAAAATACACTTCAGCTAAATACTAATTTATTTTCCCAAACCACGCGGAGCCGCACTATAAGGACTAAAGAGCCGCAGGTTGCCGACCCCTGCCCTAGTGCAAAGACGAGTGAAGGCAGACAAAAACAACAACAAACACACATGCTACAAACTTTGCCGGAGTCATTTAGACAGCCGTTAGCGCATGATTCTAAGAGGGCAAAAGAAATCGACAGGGCAATTGCTACTTTTATTGTTGTCAACATGTGACCCTTTTCTGTTGTAGAAAACACCGGGTTTCAGGAAATGCTGAGAGTACTTGAGCCCTGTTACAGTATTCCTTCACGAACCTATTTCACCGATATCGCAGTTCCTGCTTTGTACAAGGAGACAAAAGCTAAATTAGAGTTGGCAGTGTCAGCAGCACCCGCTGTTGCTCTGACCTCAGACGGCTGGACGTCAAAAGCTACGCAGAGCTACCTCACTGTCACCGCACATTACATTGATCCAGAATGGCAAATGAAAAACTGTGTTTTGCAGACATGCCTGGTCGAAAGTCACGCCACTGACGACTTAGCCAAAGGTCTCTCTGAAGCTGTGGGAGACTGGAAGTTAGTGTGACCAAATGTGACAATACCTGTAACTACTGACAATGCTAAGAACATAGTTAATGCTGTCACAGCTGCTGGGCTGGGGCCACAAATCGGATGTTTTGCACATACAATTAATATAGCTGCTCAGAAAGGAATGGCAGTCCAGAAGGTTTCCCATCTCCTAGCAAAGATGAAAAGAATTGTCTCCTTCTTTCACAGAAGCACAACAGGATGCAATGTGTTTAAGAAAAAACAGCAACTGCTGCAGCTTAGTGAAAAAAAACTGATTCAAGATGTTCCAACTAGGTGAAAGATATGATGGAAAGATACCTTGAACAGCAAACTGCAGTGTATGCTGCTATGGCCGACAATACTGTGAAGAAGAGTATGAAGAACATTCAGAATCTAACTCAGGAAGAACATGCACTGGCTGAAAATCTTGTTACAGTCATGAAAACCCTAAAAACTGTGACAGTCATGATGTGTGAAGCGTCATCTCCAACAGCATCCATGATCCTGCCACTTAAAATGAACATCCTGAACTCTATGGCGCAGTCTGGTGATGACAGCCCAGCAGTGAGAGATGTAAAAAAAAACATCAGGGAGGACCTGGAGAAGAGATACGCTGATCCTGCCCTTCAGAATTACCTACACAAGTGCACAGCTTTAGATCCTCGATTCAAGTCCCTGTGACACTTGGATGATGTCACTCAGCTGAGAGTCTATGGAGCACTCACCACAGAACTTGTCTTGAGCATTGAACAAGTAGGTATTCTTTTTTTTATTTTTGAAATTTTATTTAGCTACTGCTTGATTTATAAATATTATTTAAACAAATACAATTAACAGTTTGGTTGTTTATATTTCCTCAGGACCAAGCCGCAGGCACCACAGAAACTGCGACCTCAAGAGACTCAAGCAGCAAACTCTTGAGATTCACCATCAGCATCTCCACCAGAGAAAAAGTCAGCCATGAAGGAGTTGTTTGGAGAACTGTTCATGTCACAGGAGCCAAGGACCAGGTCTGCAGCCGAGGTGGCAGAGGAGGAAATTAACTTGTACAGGTTAGCAGACTGCATTCCCACAGATGATAACCCACTGAGATGATGGAAGGAACATCACAGCTTGTACCCTCATCTTTCCAAGTTGGCACAGTGTTACTTGGTTGTACCTGGAACCTCTGTCCCAAGTGAGAGGGTGTTTTCCACAGCAGGCGACACTGTCACAGCAAGCAGATCTGTACTGTCAGCAGAACATGTGGACATCCTAATTTTTCTGAAGAAGAACATGGAAATTGAATAAACTATGTTTTGCTTTGTATTTAACAGGACCTTTTATTTAAGTTGTTTATGCTGTATATGCAGCTAAGTGCTAGCACTCCAGAAGATGAGTGTTAGGGGAGGTCCATTAAAGAGTGATTCATTTTATGGGTACCTGATTTGTTATATATGCTGCTGAGAGTATACCCCAGAAGAAGGGTATAGAATAGCTTTTATTTGTATTTATTTTATTTATTTTTTATTCTTTACATGGTGTTTTTTTGTTTGTTTTACATGGTGCCAAGTCTGCACAACAGAAAATATGTGAAGTATAGCTTTACCAGATTTAAGTTTTCATGTGTTTTCTGTACACTATAGAACATGGTTCTAAAAAAAAATTTTCATGTCAGGGATTGGGTGTGTTTGTTTTATATTCTGCCAAGAAAATACCGTCAGGGATTCCCAAACAATGCAGAACTGTATGTGGTTGATACCTTGTTTTTAGAACATTTCAAATGTTTAAAAATATATTTAGGAAGGCATTTCTGTGCAATACATATTTTTATTTAAGTTGTTTTTGTTGTATATGCAGCTAAGTGCTAGCACTCGAGAAATGAGTGTGAGGTAAGGTCCATCAGAGAGTGGTTCATTTTATGGGGACCTGATATGTTCAATATGCTCCTGAGAATTTACCCCAGAAGAAGGGTATAGCATAGCTTTTATTTTGGAAAAGGACATTTCTCTGAAATAAACTCGTTTCCAAACTCTTTTATTCTTTTATTATTTTGTTGTTTCAGCAACATTTCATTTAAAAACTGTTTTTTTGAGTTAAAATAAATATTTATAATCTTAATAAATTACAAATTAAAAAAAGCATGAACATTTTTTGTATCGAAAAAATATCGAACCGTGACACCAAAGTATCGAACCGAACCGAACCGAACCGTGAATTTTGTGTATCGTTGCACCCCTAATATATATATATATATATATATATATATATATATATATATATATGTGTATGAATATGTGTATATGTATGTGTATATATGTGTGTATATATATACGTATACGTATATGTATATGTATATATATATGTACAACACCTTCTGGAGGATGCGTCTGCTGTGAGGTCCTGCATACTTGTGCAATTAATCACTGGACAGCTGGACAGGTATGTTAATAGATAATATTGTGTTAGGCCAATTTTCCTTCACATATTTTTCACCTGGGGGTAGAATTAATTGTGAACTGGAAAGGGAAAATGCTTATGAACTTGTAAAGAAAATATGCCTTTAAGGTTATCCTGTTTGGTTTTTATTTAAGAAGAGAAGAGAATTTGTTGCGATGCGATGGCCAAGTCTGTTTCCTTTCTAGCCCTGCCAGTGTAGCAGAAATGATGACGGATGATGATGGCAGCAGCAGCCGTTCTTCTCTGCGTGAGTAACTTAATGGTACTCAATGGTAAATGGTCTGTATTTGTATAACGCTTTACTTGGTCCTAAGGACCCCAAAGCGCTTTACACTATACACAATCATCCACCCATTCACACACTGGTGATGGCAAGCTACAGTGTAGCCACAGCCTCCCTGGGGTGCACTGACAGAGGCGAGGCTGCCGGACACTGTCGCCCCCCGGCCCTCACCACCAGTAGGCAACGGGTGAAGTGTCTTGCCCAAGGACACAACGACCAAGACTGTTGGAGCTGGGGCTCGAACCGGCAACCTTCCGATTACAAGACAAATGCCCAACTCTTGAGCCACGATCGCCCTCAGGCCTAATGTTGTTCGTGTGTAATTTACGTTGAGTAGGCTAACCACGTTATTACATTAATGCATGTAAGGTGAACTAGCAAACACCGTCGTAGTTACATGCGGCTGTCTTCTTGTTTGATGGCAGATACTCCCTTCACCCTGGCCAAAAAAGCTAAAAGGGAAAAGTGGAAAACAGCTAAACATGAGAGGTTTTTGGACAAAGTTTGTGTTTTTTCCATTGTTTAAGCACTGCTTCCAGCCAAGAGTGATACCATATATGCCCTATAGCTGCAGAAAAGTCTAACATTGTTATCTTTTTACAAAAGAACAGCTAAACATAAGAGGTTTATGGACAAAGTTTGTGTTTTCCATTCTTTAAGCAACGGTTCGAGCACCGTTTAAGCACCGGCACCGTTTTAAAAGTACTGGTTTGGTACTGGTATCGGATAAAACCTAAACGATACCCATCCCTATAAATAAGTGACATCATATTCAGTACTTACTTTTGACAGTTCACTCTTCGGCCGCTCCCTTCTGTCGTCTGCCGTATTTTGCGGCAAAATTATCCACACCCACCGCCGCGCTATGGATTGTGGCATATATGGGACCACGAAGCGTGCACCGGACCACGCTTGATATTTGGAGAAATCAACGGCGCATTTGGAGTATGCATTTGAAGTACACTTTGAATTGGGACAGCCGTCGTCACGTGGCGGTGACGTAATCACACTCAAAATGCGTACTCTTAATTGGGACACAGCCTGTGACACCTGTGCTGTAATTGTGGTTAACTTCTGCCTTCTGTCTATCAGCATTGCACATGCACGTAGGACATCCTGTTTGAACAATAGTCCAGTCTAGAAATAATAGATTCATTACCAGGTTTTTCAGCATCACTCTGGACAGACAGGATATTTTTAATACTTTTAATATTGATATTTTTCCATTTTAGAGATATTGTGCAAATGTAAGAAAGAATTCTCACTCCATGGACTTGTTGCCACTGATTTCAGTGTATGTCTTCTCTCTTCCCTGTTTCTTAGTGGGTTAAACATGAGCTAAAGACGAGAGCCTAAAAACCGGCTCAGGGGAAAATTTAGATAACACGTCACTTTGTATGAGCCATGCTTCACAAAACCCAAGACATTTACATCTAGAACAAATAAGAAGACTTAGGATTAAAACCAGACAACCAATTAGCATTCCTGTCGTGTTTGGGTCAAATCTGACCAATTTACAACTTAAAACCACTCATAAATATTTTGTTTTACATCTGATTGCCTCAAGGCCTTATGACATCCTCCTTGAACATATAACAGTGATGATCACCTCTTTTATTGAATTTTATTGAAGACAAACAAGCTGATGAGTAAGATAACCAAAAAAATGTGAAACTCTGTTATAGAGTCTGACAGCTGATGGTAAGAATGACCTGCGGTAGCGCTCCTTCCTACACTGTGGGTGTAAAAGTCTACTGCTGAACGAGCTGCTCAGTGCTCGTACAGTCTCATGCAGGGGGTGGGAGGTGTTGTCCATGATGGATGTTAGCTTAGACAACATCCTCTCCTCCCTAACCTGCTCGATAGACTTCAGCGAACAGTGCAGGACAGAGCTGGCCCTCTTGGTTAAGTGTCCCCCTGTCCCTCTCTGGTATTCATATGTATTATTGTAGGGTCTACCTTACAATATAAAGCACCTTGAGGCGACTGTTGTTGTAATTTGGCACTATATAAATAAAATTGAATTGAATTGAATTGCTATTCCACCACTCCAGCAGACCACAGCATAAAAGAGAGCAGACGCCACCACAGTGTCGTAAAACGTCCTTAGAAGAGTGCTGTTCATCGTAAAGAATTTCAGCCACCATAGCAGGTGGAGAGGACTTAGACCCTTTTTGTAGAGTGCATTTGTGTTTGTGGACCAGTCCACCCTGGATGTTCACTGGTGTAATAGGGGGTGGCTTTTTGCTGAAGTCAATCACCAGCTCCTTCGTCTTGCTGGCATTAATGTGAAGATGGTTCTGTTCACACCAGCTGATGAAGTCATTGATGACCCCCCTGTATTCCAGTTTGTTTCCCTCCGACATCCAACGCACAATGGCGGTGTCGTCTGACAACTGTCCATGTTATAACGGAAGTCTGCAGTGTACAGGCTGAAGAGGAAAGGGGCAAGTACTGTTCCTTGTGGGGCCCCTGTGCTACAGACTACCACCTCAGACACACAGTCCCGCAGCCTCACATACTGGGATCTACTGGTAAGGTAGTCAACAATCCACAAGGACAACTGATGGTCCACTCCCTGTAGCTTTTCCCTTAGCACTGAGGGCTGGATTGTGTTGATGGCACTGGAGAAAATAAAAACATGACTCTCACAGTGCACCTCGCACTCTCCAGATGAGAGAAGGCCTGATGCTGCATTTAGATGACAGCGTCATTCACCTCGATGTTCGGCTGGTAGGCAAACTCCACCGGGTCTAGGTTTCTCCCGACTAGTGGGCGAAGGTGGTGAATTATGATCCTTTCCATGGTCTTCATCAGGTGTGAAGTCAGTACAACGGGTTTGAAGTGGTTCGGCTCCTTGGGGTATGTTGTCTTTGGAACTGACACCATGCAAGAGGTCTTCCACAGAACGGGGACCCTCTCCAGACTGAGACTGAGGTTAAAGATGTATGTGATAACCTCACAGAGTTGATCTGCACAGTCCCTCAATAGTCTGGAGCTGATTCCATCCAGACACGTGGCCTTCCTGGTTTTCATCTTCCTCGGCTGACTCCGCACCTGGTCAGTTGTGATGGAGAGGCTGCAGTGTAGGGTGTGGGTGGTTAGCTCCTGATGGGGGGAGGAGGCAGTACAGTCGTTGAAGGAAAAAGGGGGCAAGTGAGGTGCTGTCCACTACTGTGTGAAGTCACCAAATTAGTGTTGTAATGCTAATGACCTGAGTGGAAGACAGCACTTAACACGGGTCAAATTCCTTCTCCAAGTCCATAAAACACATGTAGACATACATGTAAGTCACTTCTGATGAACAACAACTCATCACTTTGTGATGCTAGGGAGGCAATGAAACCAGTGTAAACCTGTTCAGATTGTGAGAGTGAATTATGAGTTGAAGAAAATAATCTTGTGGATAGACGTGAAAAGCAAGAAATAAAAGTATCAAATTGAGTAATTTTAGATCAAATGTGAGTCATTATGATGGGCGATATTTTTATATATGGAATGGCAACCAATATGTAATGAAATGAAGAAATGTATAGTTTGAAATGTATGTGCCTCACACTGTGGTTTAATCACTAAAATCTCTCTCCATGTTTTCCTTCTACAGTATATATATATATATATAATATACTGGATAAGAAAAAATGTGAAACCTTCATTAAAGAAATCTAGTATGAGACAGAAAATTATATAGAAATGTGAGATGTGAATGAATAAATGAGAAAACTGAAACAACTGCCATCTGCTTTTAAAATAACCACATGCACAAAACAGTTAAAAGGTGAAAAAGAAATAAAACCAAGGTCATATTGTTGTTTTTGGATTATCTAAGGTAATCTGATCTAATTGTTCATAAGGAATGAGGTGGAACAACATATTATCTTACACATGTGCAAGCATACTCAGTCACACACCAACCCTTTTATGGATCTCAAGGAGATGAGAAGAGGCTTTTGAAGAAGTGTATGGTGAAAAACAAATATATCCTTTATCCTAACACTCACTCATCCTTTACTCAGGAGAAACTAAGATGAAGCAGCATTAACTTAATGAAAAGCACTCACTGAGGCACAGATACATAAACAGTCACCAGAGACAGTGAAAAGAATTCATTGGAAAATATTTCACACCACACAACAAGATATAATACACTTCACTAAGCTTTTTTTTCTATCAACAGATTATCCAGTTTTCTCACTTAGACAGAACCATAAATGCTGTTCGAAGTCCTTCATCATCCGTTCATTCTCTTCTGTTGCAGCCTATCTCAGCTGTCACAGGTCAAAACACTCTGGGCAGGTCACCAGTCTGTCACAGAGACTTGTGAAAGGCGCTATGGAAAGGTAAAACGGATATTATTTTTGAAATGACTACAAATATTGATTCATTATATTTGTATTGTTTTTAATTAAAGTGACATGATATCAAAAAACTGCACCTTAATAACATTTGATCTGAAAACCCTTAGCTATTGTCAAGAAACACAAGTCAGTTGATGACTGATTAGGAAGAAGTCATTAGTTGACTCAGAGCTAGTAGCAACACATTACGGAACAACAAACACTCCAAACACACCCTTAGAGTCAAACAATGAAGACACACATCAAATGTAGATTTATGATAAAATGTGTCCTTCGACAAAACCTTCATAACTTTGTTA
Source organism: Neolamprologus brichardi (assembly GCF_056152115.1). Taxonomy (NCBI): domain Eukaryota; kingdom Metazoa; phylum Chordata; class Actinopteri; order Cichliformes; family Cichlidae; genus Neolamprologus; species Neolamprologus brichardi. The sequence continues at coordinate 27,989,496 of NC_142124.1, read as the reverse complement.
TGAATAGACTTGTAGTCAACACCCTCTCTGTTTTTCACATAATGATATTATCCTATATCCTCGTACGTGATTGGCCACAATGTGGAGAGATTGGAGCATAGCTGAGCCACTGTGTGAGAGCTGAGCAGCGAAAGGAAATTAAGTGGGGAGCCAGCTCTCGCTTAATGAGAGTCGACTCTTCTGATTCACTATAAAGCAGTCTCTAAGCACGGCTCTTAGAGCTGATGCTTTTGCGCATGACACATTATCGAACGTTACGTTGTGTGTCATGGATACTGTTGACTCCAAATCTCCCGAACACTATCTCGATCTGAGATAGCAAGACCAAGACAAGACCGAGTGATCCGAGATCAAGACAAGACCAAAACCAAAGATCGGTCTCGAGACATCCAACTCTACTGACTACATGAACAACACTTTACAGTGGTTGTATATAAAACACATATCTGTACCCATTCATCTCTCCATCTGTTACAGGTTGTCATGTAGGGTGATGGAGTACCTGGAGGGAACCCATGCAGGATTACGGAGAACGGTTCCTGTGTGGGAACAGAACACACAAAACATAACATAACTTATTTGCCTAACATTTATCTCCATTATACAATTAACCTCCTAGGACCAGGTGTCCACATATGTGGACATCACATTTTGGGTTGTCTAGACCAAAATACTAAAATTTGCTCTACAAGGGCCTGATATCCATTTATGAGGGCATTATACTATCACTGTTTTATCAAAATTTAAAACGAATGTCCTCATATGTGGATTTCATTTTTCTCAGAAAAAAAAATCAGGTAAAAAAAAAAAAAAAAAAGGTAACTATTTGTTTTTACATTCATCAGGTCCCAATCAGCCTAAATAGTAAAGAGGAATTAAAAATGCATGCCATGAAAGAGTTCGGGTCTTAGGAGGTTAAGAGTCTTAGCAGGTTAAGTCAGTTGTTTTTATATATACCTTATGTTGGGGAACTGGGGGTTGGAGCTTAAACAGTTTAGGCCAACATTTTGCTGTGATCTTTATTTTGAATTTGTAGTTATAGTCTTGATTATTTTGCATTACAACATAAAACAATATGCTCCACAAATTTGTCCTGCCTTGTTAATCTATTGGCTTGTTGTAAAGTGTTGGTAGGTGTCGTAAAGGGGGTGTGTTAGGCACGAGGGGGTGATGAAAGGTTAAGTAAGCAGGACGTGGAGCAACAGTTTTCTGATCGTCGCCGTTTATTGTGGTTTCATTGTAACATAAAAGGAATGTAAACAGAGCTCCCACCAGAGGCATTTGTTTTGTATTTTTCGGTTTGTATGGAGAATAAATGTTTTCCTTTTTTTACATTTGTCTCGTTTTTGCTACCGAAAGACATACAAGCAATTCAAGAAGAGCACGAGTCAGAAACTTTACGTCCTGCAGAAGCGGCAAAGAAGGACCAAAGGTTGCTGCTACACTGGGTATATCATTAAAAAAGAAAACGGGCAGAAAAAAGACAATATACCTGTCAGGGACTGGGTCTGTGACCCAGCATTTTTGAGTTTATTGTTATATTTTTGTGATTTCTTAGGTATATTGGAGGTATGTTAAGATCTTGCTGTGGCTGTTATTAGTTATTAGTTTGGATTTGAGTTTCCTTGTATTTTGTTATTCATTGTTTATGCTTAAGTCCATCTAGTCACTACTACTCACAGTTTCTATCATGCCCCTGCTCACTATCATTTTAAGGTCAGGTATCATAGTTGCCATAGTCTAGTCTCGCCCAATTTAGGTTTAGTTTTAGTTCTCGCCACTGCTGATTTTACCTTGTTGTATGTTCCTGTTTTTCATTAGCCACAATAAACGGCTCACTTTTAGTTTACCACAGTTTTGTCTTCCTCCATGTCCTGCTTTTACATCCACTTCCTCATCACCGGTGTACCGTTCCGTGACAATATCCTTGCTTCATGGATTGCCTGTATTAGATAGATGTAATTAAATGACAGGTAGGTAAGGAGAGAGGAGTAAGGTAAGTGTCTTTCTTTGTTAAAACACAGTGATGTGTATAAAGTGTTGCAAAGCAACAAGTATATTTACAGGATCTGTTGTGCATCACAATACTGTAATATAACCAGATCATCCACTTCTGTCACTTAGGACAAGTTTTGTCTATGTCCTTCATCATATAGTGCGGAAAAATGCACACACATGCACACACACATATTCTACTCCTGTTGAACACATCACCTTGGTCCACAGCCAGACCTCTGTGGCACAAAGTTTCAGGTATTAAACTGCTAGAATTTCAATGAACATAGACCTTTTGTTTCATTGTTTTGAATTTCACCCACATTGGACAACGTCAGGAATACTTGCACAGCCTGTTAGGCTTCTTTCCTTTTTTGCATAAAGCAGTTATTTACATTTATCTCTACTGTTGCTCTTTTGCTGACCTCAACATTCATTTCAAAATATTTTGAGTTATGAGCAAAGGCTTTGGTCTGCTTAATTTTTACCTGTTTAGAAAACAACTATAGAAAAAAACAACCACTGTACTTTTAAAATGTCAAAGTCATTGTCAATGTCAACTTTATTTATATGGCACTTTACAGCCAACAAGATGCACCAAAGTGCTGCACAGCAAAAACACCAAAGCAATTGATAGCAGTATCCGAAAAGAAAGAAGGGGGGGAAAAGGCAGAGATTATTTGTTTTAAACGCGACACTAGTATCATGTAGATGAAATCAAAACCAACTCTAGATAGGACATAGGTGAACTGGAGAACATGTATGCTACCATGAAAGTAAACAGTCTATTTTTGAGCCATCATCTGGTGTTCACATTCTGTGGAGATTTTCACATTAGTCAGATATGAAAATAATAAAACACAGCTACAAGTTAGGGGCTCCTTGAAGCCAGTCTCAGACATAGAGATACCGTAAAAGTCAATTTATTTCTCTGCATGTAGGGAGGATTTTTTTCAGAGAACTGGTTCTCAGTAGTTCAGTTCTTTGGATTGTGCTTATCGGTTACTATCGCACTTGTTCAATTAACAGATTTCAGTTATGTGCCAGAGGAGGAAAACAGTGGTGCATTCTACAGCAGGGATATGGACAATATTTTGTTTTTTCACCTTTTAACAAAGAGGGAAATCCCTCTAACATGTACAAACATTTGAACACACAGCATGCAATTAATTTGCATGTTAGTAATGTCTTTGATATGCTGCTTAGTGAGGGTGTAGCCAATGAAAACCCAATAAGAATCGATAAGAGGATCAATAAGGTATTAAATTGCTAAGTGATACTGATATGGGAAAACAGCCCTTACTTGTCGAAGCGTGGACTCCACTAGACCCCTGAAAGAGTGCTGTAGTATCTGACACAAAGATGTTAGTAGTACCCACTTAGCAGACAGGTCTGGCCCAGATCTGGTGTCAAGCCGGCACTGCTGGCTGACTTCTGGCATGGTAAGTGGTATGTGAGTAAGTAAGTAAGTAAAACTTTATTTATATAGCACCTTTCAAGATAAAAATCACAAATTGCTTCACAGAAGCTAAAACCTAAAAATAAAAATCAACCAAAAGCAAGTTTAAAAAAGATGAGTTTTTAGCTGTGATCCAGATATGGGCCAGGCCTGGCATAGATGGCACTGTTTGGTTTACGTGGCCCAGGCTCATAGAAAACAGGTCTGGCCTGGATCCGGCATCAAGCTGGCACTTCTGACTGGCTGGTATCATGGCAGTGTGTATGTCAACCAGATGTGGGCCAGGTCTGACAATGATGGCACTATTTATGATCCTATTTTCCTATTTTAGTCAGAAGACCTAAGTGCCATGTTGCAATACTATACTGCTATGGTAGCCAACGTTTCAAATGCAGGTTTGACAGGTTTTGTGAGTGTTCACTTTATCCAAAACCTAGTGTGATTGGGTGAATGTGGCATGTTGTATACCGTGAGTAATCCGGGAAAGCAGAAAAGCCCTATGTAAGAATCAGTCCATTCCCTGTCTGAATAGAGTTTCGCCATGTTTCTTTTGCACTATCATGTTGTTATTACATGGCTTTGTTAAGGTACATATTAGGCTGACATCTGGGGCCAGAGCTGAAACTGTTCTGGGCCAGCACAGGGCCAGCATAGTGTCTGCAACTGGCCCGTGGCTGCACACAACTTACACATGGCCAACATACTGCAAAGAATAACGACCCTTTGGTGGCCCAGATCAGGTTTGCCAGAGGTAAACCACACATGGGCCACCAAAGGGCCATCATTCTTTGCGGTATGCTGGCTATGTGTAAGCACATTGTGGGGGCCAGATCCAGGCCATACCAATTTTGCTATGTGGGTAATAGGTGCTGTAAGCTGTGAGGTGGGGGCTCCATGGAGCTGACTTGCTTGTCCAGCATATCCATTGGCCCTTTTCACACTCACTTAAATCCTTACGCTTGCCCATTTTTCCTGGTTGTAACAAATCAGTGCTAAACTGCAAAACTCAAAAAACAAAACAAATCAGTGCTGAGGACAAAATGTTCACTTGCTCCCTAATGTATCCCACTTACTAACAGGAGTCATAATGTAGAGATAAACAAATTATAACTATAATTATATAAAATAATGTAAATTATAGTTATTGATATATTTCACTTTTAACAGAGACAGTGGAACAGCCACACCATTCTGCATGGTCAGAACAGAATTTGCCTCAAAGGAACTAGTAAACATACAGTAGCTTTGACTAGCACTGGATGAAACCATGCAAAAATGACTCATGTGTTATGCATGATAAGTTTTTCAAACATGTGACTAGCCAGGAAGCAGTAGGCACTTCCTTGTAATATAATACATGCAAGTACTGCTCACCTGGTCTTCACCAGCCCTGACATAGAAGCAGAAAAAAAAGGCATCACAGGGCCTCTGGTTAAAAGCCTGTGTGGGCAAACTAGCAGGGATCGTCACCGGGCTGTTCAACCTCTCCCTGACTCATGCCACTGTTCTTACCTGTCTGAAGGACCACACCATCATTCCATTCCCCAAAAGACTGGAATAGACAGCCTCAACGACTAAAGACCTATAGACCTCACACCTGTGGTCATGAAGTGTTTCGAGTGATTAGGTTAGGTTGATTAAGAACATCAGAGACTGCCTAACTCCCTCTCTCAACCCCCACCAGTTTGCTTACAGAGCGTATCCGGCCACGGGGGATACCATCACCATCACCGTTCACAGAGTGGTGGGAAATCTGGAGAACAGGTAGAGCTATGTGAGGATCTTTGTGGACTACAGCTAAGCATTCAACACCAAAATACCGGACATTCTCACTACCAAACTGTACCACCTTCAGATCTCCCTGCTCCTGGATCAAAGACTTCCTCACCAATTTGGACTGTCAATAGTTACTGCATGTGAGAAGCAGCAAGTTGGAACAGTGTCCTGACCCTGGTTCATATGTACAATCTGTACTAATATTTATCAACATGATGATATAGTTTTGTTGTGATTGAGAAACACTCACTCTTCTAAAGAAACCTTACAGTAAATGAAAGCATGGCAGTGCCTGCCTGCCTGACAGATGAATTGTTTCAGGAGAAAGACAAGACAAGGCTCAGAAAGGTAAAATTACTTTTAATAGAGAAGCAAGATAATCAAAAATAAGATAATCAAAGCAAACAAAAAACAAAAAAACCCAAAACACCTCTCAAGGAGTATTTAAACTATTTACTATTCCGATTGTAAAAAATATTATAAACTTAAGTGAAACCAGCAACACTAGGAAGTAAAACAGGGTATAGCACAGTATGACAAGACAAATAACTGAGGGGAGAATGAGGCGATAAATACACAAACAGTAACAGGAGAGAAAACTAAACAGCTGAGACAATGACTCACAAGATCAGGCTCAGGGAATATGGCACCCAAGACTCAAGTTCAGGCTTTAGCTGCTTGGCACCTAAATGCTCCTTTTGTGCCTCTCTGGTTGCTCTTGTTGCTGGAACTGAACAGAATTAGCTAGCCAGTTTAGGTTAGTTGGAAGGGCCCAGGATAGTTGAAAGCAGGACCAGAAAACACAGGAACAGAAAACTCACCGTGATAGCCAGCTCTGATTGTTCTGGTGAGAAACCAGTCAGAGCAATAGTGGACTGTCACAGGAGACACAATGAATTCAGGCAAAGCAGTGGAGGGTCTGGAGGGTTCTGGTCCTGGGTGCAGGGACAGGGTGGAGTCTAGCGCCCTTTCTCCTCGGGATTGGGGCAGGCTGGGACCTAGCTACCTTTACCCTTCCTCTTGTGTTAGCTCTCTGTTATCATCACTCATGTTAACGGGTTGGTTTTGACCTGTTTATTAAATCAGCTATAAAATACACTAAAAACAACAATCTATCATCCAATTTGTTTCTCATCTCTTGGTTACCTTGTTAGGTTTCCTTATCCATGAAAATGTTGGTTTTGATACTTTTGGTGTGGACCTCTGGGCCTTTTTTTTCTCAGAATACCCCTCATTTTCAATTTAAAAAAATGGTCAAATTAACCTCAAGAGAATCATATTAATACATAAAAGGTTGTTACCTGTTACCTGACTAATACTGAGGGGTATAGAAAACATCTCTTAAATAAAGGTTTTGTATTTATTTATTTATTTTAATATTAATAACTAAAGTGACATCTATGGTGTTACGGGTCAATTTTGACCCATAGATATTTACATGAAGAAAAGGCAAAAAAGTATTTTTTCAGCAATAGAACTTTAATATAAACTGAAAAAAATTGAAAAGCAGAACAGGTGACAAGTGACACTTTTTGTGTGTTCTTTGCAGAGATATTTTTTGCAGTTGAAACACAATACATTTGTCTTTCTGTCCTTACTGCTTGGGCAGACCTGACACCTCTTTCTTTTTGAATCCGGTGGCCTGACTGGGGTTGGGGCTGTTTCGGTCGGTGTTGAGGCAGGGCTGGCTGAGGAGGATGCTGATGCAGATTCTCTCTGTGTTGCTGATGGTGTGGATGGAGTGCTGGGTGAGCTCTGCAGCTTTCTGACAAAGGATGCAGTGTCTGGGTCATCCAGAAATACACAAGATACATGTTGGGAAAAATTAGCTAATTAATCTGACTGACTTCTTTATATTTGGTGAAAACAGGGTATCATTGTCCTCAGAGCCTGATTACTCACAGCAAAAACTCCTTAAAAGGCAGGGGAACTGGCCACAAGACACATGAGACAACTTACCAATAAAACAAAACAGGAAATGAAAGGAAATGAATTACAACCAAATCTGATGTACTAAACATGCTGGTGATTTCAGCAAATACAACCCCCCTATAACCAATGAATATCAAAATACAAGAAAACACAAAGCGCTGGGTCATACGACCCAGGACTGTGACATCTGATTTGTGAAATATCTAAAAAATAAACACAAAATACATACACAAAATAACTTTTATCTTGTCAACAGTGTCAATAGTGAAATGTTCTAAAATACACTAAGATGACATTTGTCAGCATACCATGAGGTCCAACAGGAAGAGCAAATTTTGTTTCAGATGGCACTTAATGATGATCTCCATCTGATTTAGTGTGAATCTGACACATTTTCTTTCTATATCCAAAGAATCTGTTATTCTTTATGATTTTCCTAAGCTTTTTCTAAGCTTCAGTTTCTGAATGACTGCTTAGATTTGATCGAATGTTGGATGGCTGCAAATGTCCTCCAACTCAATGAGGGGAAAACTGAAGTCCTTATATGTGCTCCTGACAAATCTTTATCCCATAGTGAAAGCCCTTGGTCCTCTCTCAGTTTATGTTAAATCCTCTGTCAGGAATTTAAGTGTCACTTTTGACTCGACTCTCACACTGGATGGTCATGCTAAATCTCTGGTTCAGTCTTGTTTTTATCACTTAAGAAATGTAGCTAAGTTAAGCCCTATTTTATTCCGCTCTGAACTGGAGATTGCTATAAATGCATTTATTTCCTCACACTTGGACTATTGTAACTCACTTTTTATGTGTCTAAGCAAAGGTGATCTGCATCGTCTGCAGGTTGTGCAAAACGCTGCAGCTAGGCTTTTGACAAAGTCCATTTTAAGATCCTGGTCTTGACTTTTAAAGCTTTGCACAGATTGGCACCAGCCTACATCTCTGATCTGCTACAGGCCTAAGTCCCTAGCAGATATCTGAGGTCATCTGATCAGGGCTTACTTGCTATAAAAAACTAAGATGAAAAATAAGGATGATAAAGCTTTTGCCATTGTGGCCCCTATACTGTGGAACTCTCTCCCTCAAACCTTAAGAACTCTGGACTCTTTTGCTTAATTCTAGCCTTTTTTATATTGTCTGTTTTTGTCAGGGCTCTGTCCACAGCTTTTATTGCTGGCATGAAACAAAAACAGAACCCAAACCATGAAACCAAGCAGGAACTCACAGGCAGGATCTGAGGTTACGACGCAACTCTGGGTTGAGGAAAACACAGGGCTAATATACACAGGGTGGTAATCAGGGAATGGGTAACAGGAGGGAGACACAGCTGGGAGAAATTGGGGCTAACGAGACAAGACGAGCAAAGCTGGACACTGATATAAGACATAATCCTTCAAAATTAAACAGGAAACAATACACAAGAACGCAGACTAGGAAACACAGACTTAACACGGGCAGAACTAAAAATAAACCAGAATAAGCTGGAACATAGAACATCATCATCAAATAGATCAAGAAGATAACCAAAAAATACAAAATCAAACCAAAACATGAAAACTCAAAATACTGGGTCAAAACTGACCCAGAACCGTGACAGTTTTATCTTTTTATGACTTGTTATCTTATGTGCAGCACTTTGTGATTCTGTCTAGAAAGGTGCTATATAAATAAAAATTTAATTAATAATTTTTCCAGCTATATTCTGCCTAAAAATAAATGCATACCATTAGACCATTACAGCCCAACAGAAGAATTTTGCCCAGGAACCCCATATCCAGTTAATTGGGCTATGGTTAACAGTAATGATAATTACTCACTACTGATAATTAACTGCTAATTGGCGATAACATCGATAAACATAACATCGATTAACATAATCTTGATCATGTGATATTTATAAGGAAAAGATTCGGGGAAAATCGAGCCCGTTCTCACTCCCGAGGAGTAACATGCCGACGTTTTGTCACGTCCCGCGGCGTTCCTGAGGAACGCGAAAGGAGACCTTCGGCGTTCTTATGGTACGCGGCGGGTTATGGCTGAAATCCAGTGCAATGACGCTCCCGCGGGAATAGATGTTCCAGCCCTGTATTCCAGCCCTAAACCTAACCTTATCCCTAGCCCTAACCATAACCTTTTTCCTGAACTTAACCAAGACTTTAATTATGTTAAATAGCGTGTTTCTAAGCGATTTGAAGAAAAAGAGCGAACATGTGTAGATTGAGTCCATACGGTTCTCATAATTCCTCATTTTTCCGAGGTCGTCATTCAGGAATGTGGTGGGTAGCCGAAAACGTAATATGTTGACGATTTGTCACCTAGCGTAAAATGTTACGCTTTGGGAGTGAGAACGTGTTGGGAAAATCATAATCGGGGTGTGTCCACATTAATAAGTGACAGAGAGCGGAACTAATATGCCAAGATCTTTATCGGACAGAAAGATGAATATATGTGGATTGTGGACGTGTTTTTATAGTTAACAGTATTTGTCGCTAGGTGCAACACTTTTGTTGTTCAATAAAAAAAAATATTGAAATATAGCTCGTCCGGTGGTTACTCACACTTTAACAATCTTAGGCACTCTTCATGGAGACGAAAGCAGTCACAGAGAAAAGGGATTTTCTTCATTTGTGTAATCTGTAATCTGTGATGCAATAAACAAGATACAGCTTTGTCGTGGTGTGACTAACTATCTAACTATCCTCTATAAAATGGGTGAAGCGGTTTCCAAACCTGAACATGGGTACATAAGGAAATCCTCACAAACCACACCTCTCCACATTTTTGTCAGAGATGAAGGTATCACGTTCTCGGTTAGCAAACGAGTATAGATGTCACACTTGTTACCTGAAAGTCTTTCTGTAATGTATTCCATGAAGACACCACACCACTGAGACAACATTCTATTACTAAATTATTTCCACAACATGTAGTCTGATAAAGAGTCCTCATAACAACTCATTTTACTTCAGTTCATTTAAGTATGCTTTTGTACTGTTCCTTAGGATTGTGACTTTTCTCAAATAAAGACTCTTAAAACTTAATACAGTTGTGCAGCCACTTTTTATGCCATCTGTGTTTGGGCACATGAGCCACCAGTATCACTTGATTAAAGAACTCTGGTTAAATCTGTGAATGGTTACATTTCAATTCACATGCCCTATGAAAGTGAAAGCTTCTGCAAGTCTTTCTGATGCTTCCCCTTCCTGATGTGACTAGACTACAATGTAGAGGACAGTCCTTCATGGAAAGCTTTTTAGCTAAACCTCTCAATAAGAGGTTTTGTCATTGTATACTCATGGTATAATCATCGTGTTTCCATTTAGTGCTTGCCCAGGTCGCTGTCCAACTGTTCATTTCATTTTTCAGCAGCCATTGTTTGGAGTTTGGTTAAAAAAAGGGACATTTTGTTCATGCATTTGTTTCCCATTCATTCATATGTTCATTTTTTGTCTTCCTAGGTTGATGTGTTTGGTTATGGTGCTGACCGTGATGGAAACTGGAGTCACTACTGGGAAATACTCACAAACAAAAGGTTAAGAACTGGAGTACATCCTGGAAATTATGAGTATAACATCATCCAGCAACTAGCTCAGCAACAAAAAATTTAGTTCTATGAAGGCCTAATGAAAAAAATGTGATTGAATGCCATACACTCAGTGGGGAAAGTACTGAAAGCCAAATGGATGTGTATCTACAACTATAGTAATTTCCTAACCCTCCTAACTGAAACTGATATTGGGATTTATTAGGAAGGATGACAATTAATCTCTAAAGGGATTTTCTTTCCTAATCCATTGCTTAATTTAAATATGTAAATAAATGCACCCAGGAGTTATACTATATGGTAGTTTCTAACATATGAGGTTTTTAAGAAATGAAGTATTTTCTTAAGAGTTGGTGGAATTACAAGAAGACAAATGACAGCAGGCAAGCTGTCGGATGTCTAAACATGTACATAGTATGTTGTGTTTAACTGAAATACTATGCTGTATTATTCTTAGTTAAAATAAGCTGTTTACATGAAAAGTAACATTTTACAGTTATGGTAAAGTAACTTATTAAGATAGGGGGCGTTTATGTTCATGTACTGAATATTGTCTGCATTTTCTTTCATTTTTTGTTTCCTGTCCTGTTCAGTACTTCAGCAATCAGAATTGTTGTGTGAATACAATACAATACAATTTTATTTATATAGCACGTTTAAAACCAGGTGGTACACCAAAGTGCTTCACAGTAAGGAATAACGGTAAATGAGTTATTCATTAAAACAAGGTAAAATAGACAAAATAGAGAAAACAAACAAAAAGCATTAGTAAGTAGAGATGGGGAGAAATCATGATTATCCAGAGAAATGAGTAGCGATACAGCAATTAATGAGCGGTGAGAATTAGCGAGTCGGAAAAGCCAGGTTAAATAGGTAAGTTTCAAGCGTGCTTTAAAGGACTGGATGGAGTCAGAGGCACGAATGGTAACAGGAAGACTATTCCAGAGCTTTGGTGCTACAGAGGCAAAAGCACGATCACCCCTAGTCTTCAGACTGTACCTGGGCTGGGCCAGAAGTAACTGACCAGAAGATCGTAAAGAACGGCTTGGAGTATAGAGACTGAGGAAGTTGGTGAGAGAGTCAGGGGCAAGGTTGTTTAGGCATTTGAAAACAAGCAACAGAACTTTAAAATCAATCCGAAATTTAATAGGCAGCCAATGTAAATCAGACAGCACTGGAGTAATAGAAGCAAACTTTCTAGTTCCGGTTAGGTGATGAGCTGCAGCATTCTGAATGAGCTGTAAACGTCGGAGGTAAGCAAGTTGGAGTCCAGAGTAGAGCGAGTTACAATAATCTGATCTGGAGGTCACAAAGGCATGTATCTGTTTTTCAAGATTTTTGTACGGTATTAAGTGTTTGACCTTTGAAATTTGGCGCAATTGGAAGAAGCCAGATTTAACCACTGAGGAAACCTGTTTATCCAGCTTAAATGAACTATCCAGGCAAACAACTAGATTAATTACAGTATCTGTAAGAAAGCAAACAAAGGGACCAAATCGGGCAACTAGCTGGTCTCATGAAGTGTGACTATCAAACACCATAATCTCAGTTTATTTTCTCATTTAAAATGAGAGAATTGGCTGACAGCCACTCAGTCTGTAACCTCAGACAAACAATTCAATGAAGCTGACAGGTCATCAGACAATTCGAAATAGATTTGAATGTCGTCAGAATAACAGTGGTAGGAGATCTGATATTTGTCAAAGATAAAACCCAGGGGTAGCATGTACAAGGCAAACAGTAGACGGCCCAGCACAGACCCCTGTGGTACTCCACAACAAAGAGGGGCAGCGGCGGACGAGTAGCAGTCCATCATGACAGAGAAAGTCCTACCCGAGAGGTAGGATTTAAACCAATTAATAACATGTTCCAGTCTCTCTAAAAGAATTTTATGGTCTACCATATCAAAAGCAGTGGACAGATCCAATAAAATTAAAATGGCAGGGCAACCTGAGTCGGTAATTAAAAGAAAATCATTGAAAATCCTCAGCAATCCTGTTTCAGTGCTGTGGTGAGGTTTAAAATCAGACTGAAATTTGTCACTAATGTTATTTGCATTTAAGTAGGCCTGTAGTTGTAAGAGGACACGGCCCGTGAGTAATGATAAGTTAATCAATGATAAGAAATGAGGCCCAATTACATCGAACCCATCCTTTAAAATCCGGGATGGGAGAAAATGATGAGCCGAGTTCGAACTTCTCAATTGATCAATCATACTTTTAAAAGTAAAAAGTGAAATTGGCTCAAACTGGTAGAAGTTGGACAGAGATTTACCAGGAGGAAGAGGATTCACTACAGGAAGATGTGGGAGTGAGGTTTTTAGAAGTGAAATCTTCCATGTAAAATAATTTAAAAATTGCTCACAGAGAGCTGGGGAGGCAAAGTCTAGTTTATCAGGGCAAGGATTGATGGCAGAATTGAAAATTTTAGACAGGGCCCAGAGGTTATGGCTATTAGTCGCGATGATGTTGGACAAAAAAGCAGCTTTAGAAGTCTTAACACCATCCTGATATATAGTGCAGCTGCTACGTAAAATGTTGTAAAATGTCTGAATGCGAGGAAAGAGCCCAGCTGATTTATTTTTTCAAGTGAAGAAAAAATGCCAATGCCATATTGTCTAATATAGTCACCAAATATTTAGATATTTAGAATTTTACAAGGTTGATCTCCTGAAATTTGTGTTATTGTTAATATCTGTGGAGAGTGGAGAGTTAAGAGAGACCCTGAGAGCAGGCAGAACTCTTACACACACAAACAGTCAGAGACAGGGAGGCAAGAGAGCTAAGGTGGAGAGCAAGAAAAACTGTCAGCAGTATACACACACACACACACACACACACACACACACACACACACACACACACACACACACACACACGATAAAGGTTGATGTGGATCACCCAGCTTTGACAATCTATGGTATGCTGCTTTTCAAGAGGTGGACCCTTGGACTGCCGACCAAATTATGGTCCACAGTACTTTCCAAATTAAATATATACCCAGCAATATAGGCAATAGAGGATTAATGATTTAATGACCTCCAGAAAATCATTATCACCAATCAGAGTGAAAAGAAACACTTGTTCAAAATTACTCAAATGAAATAAAAGGGAGATAAAAGAAAACAAAGGGGCTTATTAAACATCTATCCATTTCCACATGCACATTTTGAATAAAGAGGCTCACATGGAAGTGCTGAAGTGTTTTGCAATTACAAAATTTAAATTAGAATCCCCAAAATTGAACTTTTAGACTGATGAATCACAAAAGGTTAAAGTTCGATGTCATTATATATGATGATACATAGAGGGCGCTCTTTTACTACTTAATAGAGCAGAAGAAACTTGTCACCCTAACCCTGTTAAACATAACACGTAGGGTTATGTTTAACTCTAAACCTACACAAAAAAGTGTCTTTTCTCTAAGGACTTATACTCCCAGGAAGCAGTATTTTTCCAAAGTCATGGCTTAATTTTAGTTCTGTAAATCAATTGTTATTTATTAATATTTAAAATATTGTAAATGAGAACAAGAAAAAAGAAATCATTTTATATATAAAGCGGGTGGTTCAGTTTCCCTGATGTGGATCAGGCCTAGTTTGAGAATAAAATGGTTATCACTGACATTTATCACACTGACATGAGACACAGACCTTCAAAGTAAAACAGGAAATATAACACAGAGACCTGACACTGAGACAGAGTCATGACTGACCGGAGAGACAGAGGGAACATGAAGCACAGAGAAAAAGGGTAACCACAACACAGGTAAGGTACAGAAACTCCAAGCTTCTTTAAGAATAACCAAGAAGTATAAATCAAACACAAAACACTGGGTCACAGCCAGGACCATGACAGCAATGACAAGAATGCAAAAGACAAACGATGAAAACCTGGAAAGCCAGTTGCCTGGTAATCAAAGGGCTAACATAGAGACAGACAACCACTCAAGCTACCATTCATACCTGCAGCCAATTTAAAATAACACTTCACCTAGAATCCACCCAGTTACAAATAGATCATCAGTTGTAAGAAATTTGAAAAACTTAAAAGCTTATTTGTACTTTACATGTACTACCTGGCGTTCTAACACAAAAGCTGACAAAATACTCAGTTTTCCATGCTCAAATAAAGAGACGAAAAAAGGGCATATGACCAAAATAATTTGTTTGTTTGTATGACCAGAGTAAAATGTTGTACCTTGGTATACAACATTGGAATTATATGACAGTTGTTTAGCAGGCCAGATGAACACACTGGGAAATTGCTTCTTTTTAGAGAATCCATCTTAGAATTTGCAAAGATCTAAAATAAAGTGTGTTCTGTGGCCTCAAATATCAGGCCACAGAACACTGATTTAGTTTCTGCTTATTAAATTTCTTATAACCTTCTTGCCATTGGTCTATGTTGAGTCAGTCTTGAAACTGACAGTTCTTAACTTTTTTTTTAAAGCAGAAAACCTGCAGAAACAGGTAACGGGAGTATCATGATAATTTTCCTGAAAACTACCATCTAATTTCTTTCCAGTTTAGAACAGAAAATGATCAAAACAAGAAGCAAACAATGGAAAAAACCTATTACACTTTCCTGTGTTTAGGCACAAAAAGCAAGTACCACACAAAAGATCTAACGCCCACAGCATGCAAGACTGAAGGGTGGTTTTTGCAGCGCTTTCCCAACACTTTTGCTTTAAAGACAAAACCAGGAACTAAGAACTCAAATTAATTACAAATTAAAGGTAAGACAAACTAAACAACTGCAAGCAGCTGTAAAGTCAACCACACAGGATAAATACAATGGAAAAGACAAAAAGAGAAAAGCTAAACTAGAGCTAAACTAAGTTAGACTTACCCCTGATGTCAACCAATTATTTATATAAGTATACAATACAGGGGAGATACAGACTGCCAGTGGGGTCATGTAGTGGTATCTGGTTAAATTTGCTGGATATGATGTCACGGTCCTGGGTCGGTGACCCAGTGTTTTGAGTTTTGTACTTTTACTTTTGATTTTATCATGGATTATGACTGTTTGTGTTTTGGTTTCTGTCCCACATTTCAGGTCTCTATGTTCTGTCTCCTTAGTCTCTGTCAAGTTTACGTGTCATATTTCTCTCCAGTATAGCTAGTTTTCTTTCCAGTCCGCAACTCGCAATAAAGCTGTGCATTTTGAGTTCACCTTGCCTCCGTGAGTCCTGCATTTTGGGTCCTTTTCCCTGCCTGCCTGCACACAGCCATGACAGAACGATGCGACCATAACCTGGACCTAGTGGGCTCATCCCGGGAGAGCGATCTCACCCGCATCATGGGCTTGGTAAAGTGGATTTCCAATATAAAGGATATTACGGCGATGGCAATAGGGATAAACGTTATTGAAGCGATCCTCGAGAGGAATCCACATTTCTGCCAACTCAGGGCATTTATGGGCTTGTCAGATGAGCTGCACGAAGCCCGGGAGGTTTTTCAAGCTTGGGAGCTAGCTGCCTTTGCTTGCTCCCAGTACTCCACGCTGAAGCTGCAGCTGCCACAGCAGCAGCGGAAGGAGCTCGCCGCGAAGTGGCATGAGCTCCCTGCGACACAGCAGTGGCAGAACATGGAGCTTTCTACAATGCCACGACAATCGCTGCAGCAGGATAGTGATCCCTCGCTGCTGCCACAGAATGACCCACATATTCGAGTCAACTCTGACTGTTGCTCGCCTGCCTCTTTAATGGCAGTGATGTGGTCGGGGGACGAGGAGCTGGCTCCCACCACTCCACGGTTACCGGTCTCCTCTACACTTTCTGCTCCCATCTCCAGGAGAAAGCGGTGTACGCACCACCAACGCTTCACCCCTCAGCCGCATTCCAGAACTTCTGAGTTGTCGGTTGTGGTGAGTGAGAAACACTCTCTCTGTTTGATCTCTGAGCTTGGAAACACAAACACTGAAATATCTGGTTCCACAGACTCCAGCTCAGAGGATTTAGGGACTGATTTTCACTCAGATGCTAGAGTTGAGGAGCTAAAAAACTCATTTTGTGTTGCTTTTCCTAAGACTGGAGTAAATCCCTCTGAGACAGTGAACGCAGACTTTGTTAACCCTTAGTCAGTTTCTCCTCTATCTTATAAATCCATATCTGACTTTTCAGGCTGTGCCAAAACTGAACTTAGAGGTTTTAAGACTGTCTCAGCTGAGATGTTTGTGTCAGACACTGTTAGTTCAGATACTGTTTATTCCCATTCTTTGGACATTGAAGACTCTTTTTGCTTGTGCGTTTTCGGAACCTGGGAATAAAAAAAACTATCATACCAGAAACTGTTTCTTTTGCTGGGGAAGTCCAGCCCAAAATTGTTTTTCCTGAGGCTGAGTTCCAGTTAAGAGACTGTGTTTATTCTGCTCCTCCTGAGCCGGGGAGTGTTCCCGGATGAGCGGATGAGCGGATGTGGAGTACTGCTCCACATCCGCTCAGTCTCCTGTTCAGTCGCCCTCAGTGCAGTCTCCTGGTCTTTAAATCAACCACCACCTTCACCTGCTCCTTCCGTACAGGATCTGTAGTTACACCATCTGTAAAGGACTGTTTTTTTAAATAATAATAATAATAATGGATTGCATTTATATAGCGCTTTTCAGGACCCCTCAAAGCGCTTTACAATACCACTATTCATTCCACATTCCTACACTGGTGAAGGCAAGCTACAGTTGTAGCCACAGCTGCCCTGGGGCAGACTGACAGAAGCGAGGCTGCCATATTGCGCCATCGGCCCCTCTGGCCATCACCAGTAGGCGGTAGGTAAAGTGTCTTGCCCAAGGACACAACAACCGAGACTGTCCGAGCCGGGGCTCGAACCGGCAACCTTCCGATTACAAGACGAACACCCAACTCTTGAGCCACGATCGCCCCCAACCGCTTTTAACCACTCATTCTAAGCAGAGCGACAAACCCATTAAAACTGTTAAGTTCCCTCAAAAGCTGAGTCCCTTAGAATTAGTCACTCTCTCCAGGGCTTCCCCAAAGATTAAGTCTCAGCCTTAAGCTGACTCTGGCAGCAGGGAGTAATCTAGTCGAGGATTACTCCCTGCTGCCGCTGCCTGAGCGAAGCAAATGTGCTGCTCAGCTCCAGCCAACGTCAACATTGCCAGAGGTCCCCGAACCTGCTGGTGCTGTTTTGTGCCCACCAGAGGCCTCTGCGCCTGCTGGTTCTGTGTCAGCCTCTGATGGTGCGTCTGAGGGACCTGTCTCCGCTGGAGGGCCTGAGGAGCCGCTTCAGCCGTCCGTCATTGCTGAAGGGTCAGAGGAATTGCTTCAGAACCTTGTGTCCGCTGACGGCTCTGAGTCCAATCAGCCACCTCCTGTGTCCCCACCTGTGGTTTCCACACCGTGCCTGCAGCGATTCTAGCAACTGTTTCAACTCCACTGCAGTGCCACCACCTGCAGTTGCCACGCCTGGTCCTGCCTCGTCTGGTCCTGCCTCGTCTGGTTCTGCCTCGTCTGGTCCTGCGGTTGCTACACCGCCGTCTGATCCAGCTCAGCCTGAACCACCTCACCTTCGCCGGCCACTTTCCAGGCCATTGGCTAGACTTCTTTGTTGTCTTGGACGGCTTTCTGAACCCTGTCTCTGCCGCTGGCTTCGCGGTCGGTCCCTTGAACGAGGTCATCGTCGCTGCCACTGCCTTCCGTGTGGGCAGCCTCCGGACCTGCTCTGTCACCACCATTGCCGTCTGCATGGTCGGCCGCCTGAATATGGTTCAATTTGCTGGATATGATGTCACGGTCCTGGGCCGGTGACCCAGTGTTTTTAGTTTTGTACCTTCACTTTTGATTTTATCATGGATTATGACTGTGTTTTGGTTTCTGTCCCACATTTCAGGTCTCTATGTTCTGTCTCCCTAGTCTCTGTTAAGTTTACGTGTCTAGATTTCAGTCGGTGTGTTTCCTGTTTTACATTTATAGTCCCTGTCCTGTGTGTATTGTGTCTGGTCTTGCTCCCCCTTGTCTCGTCAGCCCTGATTTGACCCAGCTGTGTTTCCCTCCTGTCTGTCATCCCCTGATTGCTCCCTCTGTGTATTTAAGGCCTGTTTTCTCTGTGTCAGTGTCGGGTCGTTAATGTCTGCTCGCCCTCATACGACGCTGTGTGTTCTGTTTATCTGCTTGCTAGTCTGCTAGTTTATTTCTCTCCAGAATAGCTAGTTTTCTGTCCAGTCCGCAACTCGCAATAAAGCTGTCCATTTTGAGTTCACCTTGCCTCTGTGAGTCCTGCATTTTGGGTCCTTTTCCCTGCCTGCCTGCACACAGCCATGACATATGACATATCTAGTCTTTGATTTTCCATGTTACAAGATACTTTCTACTTCAGCAAATTAAGACAAGGCATCAGGTTTCACTTTAAGCACCATAGCTTAAAGTGAAACTGAATCGACCAAAAAGTAGCTGCCATCTGACTTGACGGGAGTTCAACTGTTTTTGTGCAGGTTGAACAGGTTTCTTTGGTATGCCCAACGGTAGCGCGGTCCTCTCTAGCCTCTGATCTGACAAAGTTATCTTTACAGCAAGCTGCTTGTGGTTTCCCACATCATAATTTCTTTCCGCAGGTAATAGTCAGCAGAATAAAAAAAGGACAGGTAACCTTACCACCTGAGTCTACATGCAGAAACAGTGCTTCCCCCACCCGAGAGTCTCACGTGTCAGCCTCAACAACGAACCACTTGAAGGGATCTGTATGGAGTAATTGTCACAACAAGCGGATCGGACTCAGGCACAGACTGGAAATCACAAGTTAACAGTTCTTTATTCACACAAAAACACCAGGTGCACCATATACAGGTGGGGGGAAAGGCAGGGGTTCCAGTGGTCCACGGGGAATGTTTGGGGAAGAGAAACAGGTCCTTCTCACTCGTACGCCAAATCACTTCTCCACAAGCTCACTGGTTTGTTCTTTTTGAGAGATCCCACATGCATGCCACTCTAAACCGCCCACATTCACGCAAGGTTGCAAGTTTCGGGGAGTCTAAGCACAAAGAGATCAAAGTCATGAATAGGTATACACACAAAGACACTAGAATTCACAAAGCTGGATTTACACTAACGTATCAAACTCAATAGTCCAGGGACGAGGAACTCAGAGCCACTACCTTAATGAGTGGCCTAAGAACATGAAGAACCACCAATGAAAAAATGTTAGTTTACATAGCAAAATAGTCCACAAATCACCTCGACAATGAACAACGATGACTAAAAGTTAACAGGAACAGGTATTGCCAAGTTTGTAGAGTTTTCTGCATGGTATTTATCTGAAACAGGGCAAATAATTAGGAAAGATGAATGAAGATACTGAGTAGCAGCTTTTGCATTCATTCATCTGTATTGAGTGAAGGAAGAGAGGCGCGAATCCCCCTACTGGAGCTCTGAGGCATTACTAATGGATCAACAGAAAGTCATCTCAGGCACTCGAAAGAACAATTAAGTCATGCCATGAAATATAAGGAACAGAAATGCACAGCCCAGAAAGGAATCAAACTTCTGATCCAACACTAATGCTTTTCAAATTATTGCTCTGTGTGAAACAGGACCCCCAGAACATAAAAACAACAACAACAACAACAAACTTTATTTATATAGCACATTTAAAAACCAGTGGTGTACAAAAGTGCTTAACATGCAAGAGAGTAGGATGAAGTAACAGGGAAGGATGAGGGCTATGGCAAGGTACCAAAACATGCTAGCAGGTTGAATTGCATATAAAAGCATAAAAGAAAACTAAGTGTAAAGGATAAAACAGTAAAAAAAAAATTAAAATTAAAAATGATTAAAAGTAATTAAGAATAAGCCGAAGATAAGAATAAGCATTAAGCTAACTAACAAGCAAGCGTTAACTGGTAGAAAAGGAGAGACTAAATAAGTGGGTTTTTAACCGTGATTTGAAGGAATGGATGGAATCAGACTCACGTATAGCGATGGGGAGGTTATTCCATAAATCGGGTGCAGCCAAGGCAAACGCGCGGTCACCTCTAGTCTTCAGCCGGGATCTTGGCAGTACCAAGAGTGACTGGCAAGATGATCTTAGTGCTCTAGTAGGGGTGTATAATCTAAGTAGCTCAATGAGGTAGCTTAGCGCTATATTGTTAATAATTTGGAAGGTAAGCAGCAGGATTTTGAATTGAATACGATACTTAACGGGAAGCCAATGTAGATCAGCAAGGACAGGGGTAATAGAGACACGCCGCCCACTAGCAGTAAAGAGACGAGCAGCCGCATTCTGAACAATTTGGAGTCTATGGAGGAGAGTAGAGTTAAGACTGAAGTAAAGTGAGTTGCAATAATCCAACCTAGATGTCACCAAGGCGTGGATAATGTGCAATGTTATACTTCTTAAAGATTGCGCCTAAGGGGAGCATATACAGTGAGAAGAGCAGGGGGCCAAGGACAGATCCTTCAGGCACGCCGCAGGAGACAGGTGCAGCAGAGGAGAAATAAGGGCCAAAATTGATCGAGAAGGACCTATTAGAAAGGTATGACTTAAACCAATCTAGGGCGGCACCTCCAGTGTCAACTGTGTGTTCAAGCCTTGCTAATAGGATGTTATAATCTACCATATCAAAGGCCGAGGATAGATCTAGTAGGACCAAGACTGAAGATCGTCCAGAGTCAGCAATCAGAAGGAGATCGTTGAGGACTCTGAGCAAGGCCGTTTCAGTACTATAACAGGGTTTGTAAGCAGACTGAAATTTATCATAAATGGCATTCACATCCAAATACGACTGGAGTTGTGAAATAACGATTCTCTCCAGTATTTTGGACAGGAATGGAAGCTTAGAGATCGGACTATAGTTCCCAAGATCGTTATGATCAAGGTTCCTTTTTTTAAGAACGGGCTGGACAACAGCGTGTTTGAAGGCTAAAGGAACAGAGCCTGCAAGAAGGGATATATTCATTAGAGATAGGATGCTGGGTCCAATTATGCTGAAGCAATCCTTAACTATACGAGATGGAATGATATCATAAGCAGTAGAGGTGTTCTTTGATTGGACAATAAGTCGCTTGAGAGTATGGAGTGACACTGGCTCAAACTGTTGAAATGATGATGAACAACCAGGGGTGGGAATAAAACTCGGCACTGAAGGGAGCGAGGACTTAAGATGTAAAACTTTATGAATAAAATGAGTTAAAAAAAAAATTTCACAGAGAGCAGGAGAGCACGCCAGTGGCATTTCAGGACAGGGGTTAACCAATGAATTGAAAACATTAAAGAGGGATTGGGGGTTGTGACCATGAGTAAGAATAATTTTAGATAGGAAGGCAGCTTTGGCCATTTTAGCAGCAAGTTGAAATTGCAACCGGCTGGCACGCAGGATATCATAAGAAACCTAGAGCCTATCTTTCTTCCATCTTCTCTCATCCCGGCGGCACACACGTCGCAAGGCACGTGTAGAATCATTTAGCCAGCATCGGGAAAAGGATCTAGGGTGCTTCATTTTAACAGGGGCAACAGTATTAAGGATGGAGGAGCATGTGGAAAAAAAGATGCTGCTAGCAAAGTCATCAATCATGGAAGATAGTCAGGAATGGAGGAGGCAAGTTTCGGAAAAGACATTGAGTAATTCTCCACAGTTCCAGAATTAATTATACGGGCATAGGAGAGCATCAGGGTGAAGTTCAGAAGTACATAAGTTAACATCAAAGATAACAGGAAAGTGATCAGAAATCCCAACATTGCTTATATCCTTAATGCTAATGTCCAAGCCATATGAAAAAAACAGATCGAGCGTGGGTTGGTTGGTTAACCCACTGGACAAGATTAAAAGAGTCCGTTAATGCAAGGAAATCTTTGGCTAACGGATCGTCATTACAGCAGATATGAATGTTAAAATCACCAACAATAAGCAAACAGTCATATTTAAAAATAACTGAACCAAGAAGGTCAGCAAATTCGTGAATAAAAGTCTTATTATATTTAGGTGGCTGGTAAACCACAACAAACAGAGAAGTTCGCGAGGCGATCATCTCCAGAAGTTGAGCCTTGTAGCTGAGGTAAGAAGGACAGGGTAGCTGTTGGACTTTGTATTTACATTTAGAGACCGAGGCTAAGCCATCGCCTCTACCGGTAAGCCTCGGAGAGCTAAGACACAGTCCGGGGGAGAAGATCAGAAAAGGGAAGCGACTCACCAGGGCGAATCCAGGTCTCCGTCAAAAAGAGAGCATCAAGGCTCGTGGCGGAGAAAAAGTCGTTTAACACAAAGGTCTTATTTACCAGCGACCTGACGTTGAAAAGAGCCATCCGTGTCCAGGGCGCAGCATCCGCACGAGTAGCACGTCGCAGGGCACTGAGGTTGCTGTGGTTGACACCACGTTTGTATGAGGGGATCCAGGTCCGAGCAGGGAGGCATGCCGCTGGAAGGGCTGGGTAAGCTAGCTGTGAGACGGAGCAAATCCACCGGTGGTCAAGCAGTTTGGGTAAACCGTAGGTAAGCGTTCATACGCACACGGAAGCCACTCTTTTACCGCGTCTCCTGTATCGTTTCTTATACAGATTGGGAGATGCCGCCCCACTATGACCAGACTCCCCCACTAGCTTTCCCTGCCTACCCCCTTTCAAAGTCCAGTGTCGATTGAAGCGATGTGAATAGGAGAAACGGAGGTCTAGGAGTGTTTGCCGGTCATAGGTTAATAATGCGCAGCCACCTGATGAGCATAATATGAAGAAAATAAAGAGTACTATGCCACAATCCAGAAGCCGGGGTAGAAAGGGTAAAGAGCAAAGGGGCAGATGCAGGCGAGAGCAAGGGTAAAGACGGCCAGCCATAGACACCGACGCCATCTTGAAAAGCACACACGCACACACAGGCTTTAGGTTGGAGTAACACTCCTTTTTATTTGCAGCAATACAACTGCGGTTTTTAGCCTTGATCAGCTCAGGATGCAGACACCCCTGGCTCATTGCCACACACTCCTCTCCTGCCTGGCTATCGCTATTAAAAAAAGACAAACAACCCCCCCCCCCCCCAAAAAAAAAAAAACCCAGACACACAGGAAATTAACTTGCCAGGCACACCTGTTCTTCCCGCCTCCGTTCAGCCCTGCGAGCTGACTGCGTCACCCCTCCTCTGCTGCACGCCAGAGACCACACCGCCACCACACACTGACATGGACGTTGTTAGTTTGTTATTATCATTTTCCCCGTACCTCTACGGGGCTAGAAACACCTCAATGTTTGTTTTTGTTTCTGCTCTCTCTTTCTCTCTTACGTCTAGGCTGCTTCTCAAGCAGTGGCGGTCCTAGCCTCTTTGGCGCCCCGGGCAAACACTCCCTCTGGCGCCCCCCCACCCTCCTTCACACACACACACACACACACACACACATAAAACATATTAAGGATTGTACATTGACATAAAACTGTTGTCGAAACTATACTAAATTTCACCAGAGAAACACACACACACAGAGATATGGAGAGAGAGAGAGAGTATGCATAGTATGCAAACAGCTACCAAACAGCCATCATAATTCGTCATACAATGAGCACAGAACAAATCAACAATTGACAATGACTAATTAATATTAAAATCTAGAAACATGATGTATTGTTTGGAGTTTAGTCTGTTACTGTTACTATTTTTACCATTTCTTCTTGGAGCAACTGTAACACACATAATTTCCTTAGGGATTAATAAAGTATTCTGATTCTGATTGTTTCAGGATGACCTGCCATTATCCAATGACACATCTATTTTTTCTATACTGAGCACCTGAAGGCTTTGACCTTTTCTTGTCCATCTTCCAATGGTTTTAATTTTGCACTCCAGTATGAACACCCATCCCTCAACCCGAGGATCTCCACAACATAACCTACCAACCACACTAGTTCACTTTGTCTAAGGTGTATTTCTGGGATTTCACACAACCCAGGATTCAAATCATGAATACATAATGGGCTTGGATTTACAACATTATGAATGAAATGTCCTCTATTTGGGAGCAAACAGTATCCCACATTCTTAATTTTTAGTTCACAAACACTTCTTATAGTGACTATCAGTCGTTTATTAAAATAATGCTGTCCAATACCGCGCGACAACAAATATGTTGTATAATTTTCTGTTGTAACCCTCAAACTGAATGGTAATTTAACGACACTCATTCTTCACTTTTTCACAAAACTAAAACATCACTACTTCCGCATCTAAATGTTCGTAATGGAGGTGGAGTAAACTGGTTCCGCAACCAGCGAATGCTTGCAATGCAGGGGGAACAAATTTTGTTGGTGATGCCTACTTTGGCATCCTGCCACACTTTGTTCCCCCGGTTCAAATCACAGACAAATGGTATCCCACAGTTGCTTATGTTTTTAAACTAGTGCTGTCAACGTTGGCGCGTTACGATCATCACTATTAACGCAATTAAAATTTTTAATGCACTCAACCTGTCTGGAGCACAGAATGAACAAACTTCGGACAAACTGCCCGAAATGCATTGACAGAGACATTGCAGGGATTTTGAGTCAGTCTGCACTCCAGATGAGTTAATTGTTAATCGTGTTAATCATGATGACAGCGTTAGCACGCTTAAGATAAGAGAGATAAGACTTTATTGGTACCACGGTGAGGAAATATTTTAGCAGAAGGAAAATAAAAAAAGTACAAATAAATAAAGTACAAACGAATATGAAATAAGTAAGATAATACACTATATACAATGGTAGCATACACAGTATATGATTATGGATATGGTTGTGGAAATATACAAGACAAACTATAAACTATATAGTTATAACATAAATATTCTACCACTACTATTCCTATGTAAGTAATAAATATCTATAAGTATAGACATGTACTCGCACACACGTACACACTAAATATACATATGTATACATAGACATCAGTGTAGGGACTAACGCGTTATTAAGTAATGCGTTACAGTAACTACGTTATTATGCCAAAATCAGGAACGCGTTAGTTGTTACTGGGATTTAGATAGGGTCGTTAATACTTCGTGTGGTGGCTATCGTGGCGCTTCCACAGATTCAGTAACATTAGCAAGTGGTGGAGGCCAGCAGGTGGATGAGGGAAAGGGCGAGGCGGCCGCTGTCCGATCAATGATCAGCTGATCGGCTTTTCTGTCGGAAGTCCCGTCTCTCTTGTTTGTTTATTGCCCGCTTTGCGCCAGAAAGAAGAAACCAGCGGATGTCGCGTTAAACAAAGAAAAAAATGACAAGCAACAGGGGTGGGTAAAGGGTGCAGCATCGGAAGGGAATGAGTGTCGAAGGCGTTTGGAAAGGGAGGGGGATGAGTGTGTGCATATCACTGTATATGTATGTGTGTGCGTGTCCAGAGTTCAGCTGAGAAAGTGTCCTTCGCCCTGCTAGGCTAAGTAAACAGTCTTCCAGCCAACCCAGGTGGCCTTGCATGGAATGGGAAGGAACAGACTAAACACAGTCGTTGGATATCTGGTGAGAGGGAAACATGAGGATGAAACCAAGAGATGTCCTTACTGAATCATCAGAGCTGAACAGGTGATGGAGAAACAGGTTTACCTTTTAGGTGACATGAATGAGTTGAAGGGAAGTCATGAACTGTTTCTGAGAGACAACTAACACCAGGATCCTTTTTTTTAGTAGCTGACAGCTGGTAACTGTGCAGGGAGGGGTCTAGCAAAGTTTTGCCAGGGGGGCCAGGTAGGGCATTAACAGGGAGAGGGGGGCACAAAGAAATACTTTTCTTTCTTATTCTCATTTAAAATATCTAGCTTTTAAAAAATAATTATCTGAATCTTACAACAATCTTAGATTGATGCATATATACCATCAAAACAGTGTACATCACTGTCACAACAGCATTTGTTTTCATTCAAAGGCTTTATGATTTTTCCTATAATGGTGGGCTGGTCTCTAGTCAAAATGCCCGGGCTGATTTTTTGTCCCAGTCCAGCCGTGTATGCAGCTCATCTGCAGTCTGGAGTTACCTACATCTTCCTACTCGGAAAGCAGAATTTCTGAGTTCTGAGTACAACCGAAAACACCATGACTGCAGTTTTCGTGTTGGATGTAAAAAGTGCATGTGACGTAGGCTAGAATCATGGCGGCGGTCAATGACGGTCCAGGCATGGGATTTCTCTCATGGAAATATGCACATTATTCTTTCCTTTCTACTGGTAGGTGGCACAGTGCACTTGTGGAAAGTAAGCAAGCTAGAAGACTGGCAGTCTTGCTGGGTATCCAGTTACGGAAGCAACACATTAGTTGTTGATAAGTTACTTTCCTGAGTAACTAGTTACTTTGAAAGTAACGAGTAACTTGAAGTAACTGAGTTACTTTTCATAGAAGTAACTAGTAGTGTAACTAAGTTACTAATTTAAAGTAACTTACCCAGCACTTATATACAGTGGGGCAAAAAAGTATTTAGTCAGCCACCGATTGTGCAAGTTCCCCCACTTAAAATGATGACAGAGGTCAGTAATTTGCACCAGAGGTACACTTCAACTGTGAGAGACAGAATGTGAAAAAAAAATCCATGAATTCACATGGTAGGATTTGTAAAGAATTTATTCGTAAATCAGGGTGGAAAATAAGTATTTGGTCAATAACAAAAATACAACTCAATACTTTGTAACATAACCTTTGTTGGCAATAACAGAGGTCAAACGTTTACTATAGGTCTTTACCAGGTTTGCACACACAGTAGCTGGTATTTTGGCCCATTCCTCCATGCAGATCTTCTCAAGAGCAGTGATGTTTTGGGGCTGTCGCCGAGCAACACGGACTTTCAACTCCCGCCACAGATTTTCTATGGGGTTGAGGTCTGGAGACTGGCTAGGCCACTCCAGGACTTTCAAATGCTTCTTACGGAGCCACTCCTTTGTTGCCCGGGCAGTGTGTTTTGGATCATTGTCATGTTGGAAGACCCAGCCTCGTTTCATCTTCAAAGTTCTCACTGATGGAAGGAGGTTTTGGCTCAAAATCTCACGATACTTGGCCCCATTCATTCTGTCCTTAACACGGATCAGTCGTCCTGTCCCCTTGGCAGAAAAACAGCCCCATAGCATGATGTTTCCACCCCCATGCTTCACAGTAGGTATGGTGTTCTTGGGATGCAACTCAGTATTCTTCTTCCTCCAAACACGACGAGTTGAGTTTATACCAAAAAGTTCTACTTTGGTTTCATCTGACCACATGACATTCTCCCAATCCTCTGCTGTATCATCCATGTGCTCTCTGGCAAACTTCAGACGGGCCTGGACATGCACTGGCTTCAGCAGCGGAACACGTCTGGCACTGCGGGATTTGATTCCCTGCCGTTGTAGTGTGTTACTGATGGTGACCTTTGTTACTTTGGTCCCAGCTCTCTGCAGGTCATTCACCAGGTCCCCCCGTGTGGTTCTGGGATCTTTGCTCACCGTTCTCATGATCATTTTGACCCCACGGGATGAGATCTTGCGTGGAGCCCCAGATCGAGGGAGATTATCAGTGGTCTTGTATGTCTTCCATTTTCTGATGATTGCTCCCACAGTTGATTTTTTCACACCAAGCTGCTTGCCTATTGTAGATTCACTCTTCCCAGTCTGGTGCAGGTCTACAATTCTTTTCCTGGTGTCCTTCGAAAGCTCTTTGGTCTTGGCCATGGCGGAGTTTGGAGTCTGACTGGTTGAGGCTGTGGACAGGTGTCTTTTATACAGATGATGAGGTCAAACAGGTGCCATTCATACAGGTAACGAGTGGGGGAGAGAAAAGCTTCTTACAGAAGACGTTACAGGTCTGTGAGAGCCAGGGATTGTCCTTGTTTGAGGTGACCAAATACTTATTTTCCACCCTGATTTACGAATAAATTCTTTACAAATCCTACCATGTGAATTCATGGATTTTTTTTTCACATTCTGTCTCTCACAGTTGAAGTGTACCTCTGGTGCAAATTACTGACCTCTGTCATCATTTTAAGTGGGGGAACTTGCACTGACTAAATACTTTTTTGCCCCACTGTAAGTGTTTACTGTCTAACATTCATAAACATCATACCCCGATGGATGCATCGAAAAGCAACATGGGTTTAGTATCTTGCCCAAGGATATTTGGCATGCAGACTGGTTGAGCCTGGGATTGAACCACCAACCTTCCGGTTAGTAGCTGACCTGCTCTACAACCTGAGCTACAGCCACCCCAAGCCACCGATATTAACTGTTCTTCTTCACTCAGAATGGAAGTGTTTGTGCCTTCAACAAATCTTTAATAGAATATGACCCATGAACTTAGTGAACTTACAAAAGACTCTCCTGAGCCCTTTTTATTACCCACAAACAATATCTCAGAGCATACATTTAACTGGTGGAAGGTAAATGTTAACTTTTATATTTTAAAAATGGATGATTTCTATTTCAGTTACACTTAAAAGTTGGTCTGTTGGTCCTCCAGCCGAGTCTCTCATTCAGGTGAATGTCCAAGCAAGACACCTGCATTCTCACAATTCACACATGAGGTCAATAGAATAGAGAGTGTGTGTTTTGGATGAAATATGTCTCACAGTTGCAAAGAAACAAATCATTTTTGAACCCTTTAAACTCCACTGACTTTCAGGTCAAATTGACCTGAAGGTTATCTATGTAATACAACAAACCTATGTGTCACTGACAGGTACTACAATGTGGTCAAAGTTCTATAACTGATATGAGGAAGTTACATTTCCAAATCGCAATCTTCCTACAGCGAGAAGAAAAATATCAGATTTTGAATGCAGGATATGTCCCACCAGTCTCTTCCAGATTAAACAATCGGATTTAATCTTTCGTCAGGTAAGAGAGAAGTCATTGTTAGTTTGTAAAAAAAAGTTCTGCAGATTTTATTTTTAATCACTCATTAATTTAAATGACCATTGAGATAACACAGCACAATTGCATTAGTCAACTTCTATCACGCATATTATGAAAAAGTGATTCTTGATCAGTGGGCCTGAGGCACATTGAAATGAATACTCTTTAGCACAAAGAACATAGGGTTGCAAAATATTAAAATAACAGGACTGTTGCATTGCTACCAGTTGGCTGGTACAACATGTTATTTTTAGGAAACAAAAGCTCACTCACAGCAATGAGGAAGAGAATCAGAGAGAAATTACAATATGTTTTCTATTATGAAATTATGTTATGCACACAGTGCATACAGGGCTAGACTGGGAGACTAGACTGTAGCAGTCGCAATGTAAGGTGAAGGAGACCAAACATGGAAAAACAACCACACGAGCCTTCAGACATCTTTCAGAGCACTGAATATATTTCATATACAGATACAGAGGTTTAACACTCTCAGCAGCAACACATCTAAAGATGAACAACCCAGCCTCTCCAAAATCCCCTCTTTAAATAGATGCCGGTCCTACCAACACCAAAAGATTTTAAAAGACTCCCCCCGACGCAGTCCAGCTACAAAAAACATCTACAGGAAAATACTGCAGTCATTCTAACACACATCACACACATATCTGATTACAAACACACACCAGCTAAGTAATATACAAACTAACTAAACCAAATCAAAGATTCAGCCCACTCCCACACTCAGCTCTAATCTGATGGTTTGACCCACTAGCAGTGGATAATTGGAGAAACTCCTTTTAGGTCAGGGGTGTCAAACTCAAATACACAGTGGGCCAAAATTCAAAACTGGAACAAAGTCGCGGGCTAACATTAATATTTATTGAAAAAAGATCTTCCTCCAGATATAAGAATCCATCTTTTCTTATTGACTCAAACAAGTTTTGCTGAAAAACTGAATATGGAACAAGCAAGGCTTAATACTAAACGATATTAGGGGTGCAATGATACACAAAATTCACAAAAATTAAATTTAATGTTGCTGAAACAACAAAATAATAAAAAAAAATAAAAGACACGCACGGGGCGATCCGCGGTAGCTCGTTAACGGAGATTTGCCGTGTTGTGGCGTTAATGTCATTTCAACAAGATTAACGCTGACAGCACTAGTGGGAATACAACGAATATGACTGCACATTTACTCCGACATCATCCTAGTGCAAAGACAAGTGGAAGCAGACAAAAACAACAAGCACGCATGCTACAAACTTTACCAGAGTCATTTAGACAGCCGTTAGCACATGATTCTCCTTATGGGGTCCTGATATGTTTAATATGCTGCTGAGAATATAGCCCAGAAGAAGCGTATAGTATAGCTTTTATTTTGGAAAGAGCCATTTCTCTGTAATAAACTCTCTTTTCCAAACATGAGTGATTTCTCGATCAGATAGATTTCTTTTTTTATTACTTTGTTGTTTCAGCAACATTACATTTAAAAACTGTACTTTTGAGTTAAAATATATATTTATAATTTTAATAAATGACAAATTAAAAAGGCATGAACATTTTTTTGTATCGAAAAAATATCGAACCGTGTCACCAAAGTATCGAACCGAACCGTGAATTTTGTGTATCGTTGCACCCCTAATATATATATATATATATATATATATATATATATATATATATATATATATATATATATATATGTATATATATATATATTAGCTGCATAATACCAGAAGGCCAACTCTAATAGTAATTTGGTATGGCTTCGGGGGCCAAATGTAATTATACTGCGGGCCAAATTTGGCCTATGTTTTAGGTGAACATCATTAGGCTGTAATCATGTGTGCACTCCATGAATCAGGCCTTCACCAAGTTGACAGCAAAAGAGTGAGAGAGTGGTTAATGGACTTCAAAACAAAAGCATAATAAAATCAAAACTTCCTGTCAGACATTGTGGGTGCGTGCTTCACCTTAGTGAGGGAGATCACGCTCACACATACATATTTATATATGTATACATATACACATGTACACATAATATTTTACGTCTTGTATATACATATTGTGTATATATTTCATTTTGTTTGATTACAGATGAAACAAGTTTTAATCAGGTTGGTATAGTTGGTTGTTATTGGGTAATTTCTTAATTGCTCTGTAGCTGACAATTAAATTAAAAGGTGCTAATAGCCACTGCAAACTTTAGCTGTTAGCAGTGGCTCCTGGTCAAAGTAGCCATTCGGTTTACCTGAATCTTTGAATTTCTCCCCTAGTAATTATGTCCCTCCATCTGTTTTCTTACCATGTTAATTTCACCTTTCTTTGTCTATTTCTCACTTCTCCACAGCTTGTGCTGACACCAGAATTTGACACAGTTTGCTGCATCTCTTTTTAGTTTTTATTCTCTTTCTGCTTTTCATTATCACTTTTTCCACACTAAAAAATTTCCAGTAGCTGTGTGAGTGCACAGAAAAGGTCAGAGAGGGGCCAGTTGTATTAAGAGACTTTAGTGGGTGACCCAGTGTCAGTAATTAAAATTAACCAATGACTGGTGCACAGTGGGGCTGCAGGCTGGCCCATGGGCCCAAAGGTGTACTGGCCCACTGGGAAAATGCAGAGTATGCCAGACTACCATTCTAGCCCTGAGTGCACATAAATGATGTGTAACTGTGGCTGAGTTTAGGCATGGCAGTAAATAACAGTAATATCCTATAATTCACAGTAGTGTGGACTAGTGATGTGCAGTGTCTACTGATTTTCATTCTGATCTGATACCAAGTAAGTTCAGGCTGGTATTGACAAGTCTGATCCGCCGATACTTTGTACAAAAACTTAAAAAAAAAAAAGAAAAAGTAAAATAAAAATCCACACCACTAGTATGGACTGATTTTAACAAAGTTGTAGTCTATCATTAAAATGATTTGTCTTGTTTGTGGCAAACATATGGTTGATGTATTGCCACATTGTTAAATCCTGTGCTCTATAATGTATCCACAGACAAACTAAATCCAAGAACATCAAAGTGTGAAGATGCTTCCCTTGAAGATGAAACTCTTCATCCTATTTTTCTTCATTTTTGCCACAATCATCGTAGTGTTTTATGGAAATTCATACATTTTGACTGCATACCAGCATTCCTTCTTCTATCGCAATACAAGTCTTTGTGCCTGTGACAAATGTTTAATGGAATATGATCCATGGCTTAGTGAGCTTATGGAAGCATCTCCTGAGCCCTTTTTGTCAGTCACAAACTATATGTCAGAGGATATTTTTAACTGGTGGAAGGTAAATATGAAAATGTAATAAATACATTTTAAAAATAAGGATATGCTGTAATATGCAAGGTTTTTCCTATATCGTCATTAGTTATTTCAGGTACTCATGATTGTGTCAGATACTGATAATATATAGAGATAAATAAGGTATCCAATTATGTAACTTTTTTTAGACTGAAACATTTAGGGAATTTTCACTATTTTAGAACATAGAATACATTTGTCAAATATTTGCAATGCAGTAAGCATTGTAGTAATAGGACATTAAATGTGGATTTAAATAATGCAAATTTTATGACCTTATCAACAATCCTACATATGACATTAGAATTTCAATACTTTCAGACTAATCAGTTGTTACATATAGGTATTGAAGCCAACAATTTAATAACCATAGTCTTGCTTTTGTTTCATGTCAGCGAATACAACGGGACAAACGCAACTATACTTTCTACAATAAAACCGTGGATAAGATGTTTCACATCTTCCCACCCAATGTGGGTTTTACAAGACCCAGCCCTGACCTCTGCAGAACTTGTGCTGTAGTTGGGAATTCTGGTAATCTAATGGGATCATTTTATGGACCTCTGATAGATTTTCATGATATTGTTATAAGGTAATGTTAACATAACTCCACAGACAGTATATCATGCAGTAATCTATATATACATATGTGTATGTATGTACAATAAATCCTAATAAATAACATGTGTGGTAAATCCTCTTCTAGAATGAACCGTGGCCCTACCAAAGGTTTTGAAAGAGATGTAGGAACCAAAACAACACATCATGTGATGTATCCACACGGTTCTACCAATTTGGACAACACCACTTACCTTGTTCTGTTCCCATTCAAAACCTATGATTTAGAGTGGCTCATCCAATCCTTCACTCAAAGGTATGTGCTGTGCAAAGTTAATACCAGTGTTTTTTTATTTGGATAAAAATTTGTTTCAATGGTCTTTGACAATAAGAGTAATAAACAGTAGCAAAAACAAGATTGGACAAGTTTAAAAAAAGGGGATTTTCTGACAGTGTCACGGTCTGGCTGGCAGACCGTGGGGATATGGGGAATGAGGACCCAGGCGCGGTGCTCTGTGTATATACAGTGCGTTTATTTACAGTGATGGAAAAACATGACAATAAATCCTGTGCTCTCCCGACTCCCGTGACGTGTCCTCTTCCCAGTGTTAGGTGTGACATGGTCTTCAGGTGTGGCCTATCACCTGCCAGGGCCACCCCCCCCCCCCCCCCCCCCCCCCCCACACACACACACACACAGACACATATGCAGGGAGAACGAGGGACAACAATACAAAATACATAAATTATAATATTAGTCCGAAACCGCTCAGGGTCCCTGGGTCGCTCAGACCCAGGACCCTGACAGACAGATAGATGTATCATATCATTTCCTGCAGAAATGGAGCTAAACAAATCTGTTAGAGGCAGTAAGATAAAATGAAACAACATTTATCCCATGCTGGTCAAATTTAGTTGTCATATCAGTGCAATAGAACCACCTAAAAACAGTGAATTTGAACATAAAAAGAGATAAAGTAAATCTGAGAGTTAAAAACACTGAGAAGTGTCCACTGCATTTTATTTTTTGGATATATGGTATTTTACACATTTTCTTTTCCCAGTGATCTCTGTCGCTCCCTTCCCTATTCCAATTTATTTGTGAACCATTCAGCATACAACTCATGCATACAGGAGCAGGCTAATATTCCTAGAACTAGAACCAAACAAGGTGAGGCAGCATTTACTGTTCATGCATCTCTATTGTAGCATAAACTCCCCTCACACTTGCAGCGTGCAAAATCTATTAGTTAATTTCAATCAGGATTTAAAACTGTTTTTTGTTTGGTTTCCTTTTTACGTGAAATATAAATTCTAGCGCTGTCAGTATTAATCTTGTAAAAATGACGTTAACGCCATAACCGCAATAATCTGCAAATCTCCGTTAGCGAGTTGGGCTTACATAAGTTGGCTTGCGTTGGGCTGCACGGCGTCAACGCATTAGCGCAGTTAGTTCCTTAACACGTTACCGCCGTGCAGCCCCACACATAGGGCAATCTGCGTTAATTCGCTAATGGAGAATGCCGCATTAATGCAGTTATGGCGTTAACATCATTTTAACGAGATTAATGCTGACAGCACTAATAAATTCTATTATAATTATTGTATTTTTGCTTAGTCCTAATCCTTTCCTCATTTTGTGTTTGTAAAGCACATAGAATTGCTTTTGTATGAATGGTGCTACAGTAGTTTGACTTTGACAGTTCATACATGTTCAGTGACATGCAGTTAAGGTTTTGGAGAACAGGATGGAAGCATGTTGGTGAAAACACTTTCTGTATGCTGTATGATAGAAAGGGGACAGAGGGGGGAATGCCTCCGCTGCACCCTGGTGACATACCTTTACCCCAAGGCCCTGCATGTGTGGGTGATTGTGGTGGAGCGGGAAGAGGGAGGCAGCTGGAGATAGGAAGGGAAGGAAGAGAGGGGCAAGTGGCTGGGGCCAGCTCCCCCGCTGACCCCAGCAGGCACCCCCCACTCTGCAACCCACCAGGGCAAGGTGGCCCAGGCCCATCCGGACCCAGTTCACCAGCGCCGCCCGGCCCCACAGAGCTCGGGACAGCCCACCCGACCCCACCACAGAACAGAAACTGCACCCACCCTGTCATCCACTCATCTTCCAGACTACACAAGACAATAGACACCCAGACTGAGTTCTTCATCCACCTCTCCTATATCTCCACAACCCCAGCAACACACCAACCAGGACCAAAGCCCCCAAGGCCCAGCCAGGGCCCCAGCCCAGAGACGGAGCACCCCCAGAACCCCATGCCCGTCCCGGACCCACCCAGGGGCAGCCAGGCTACCAGGTCAGTAACCCACGTCTGTCAGCACACACCCTCCCTAGCCCCACTGCATGCAGCCACGAGGAAGCCGTCACCTAAGAGCCAACAGAGTCCTTAACAGGCCATGACTGCAACCCCGGGTTGAGCCCTCCAAGGAAGACGCTCCTGGGGAATCCCCCGACGCCCCAAGCCTGTCCCTACCCCCACACCAATCACAACAGCGAAGGTGGGACCAAACTATGACCCCCCACCCCCACTAGGTGTTGAAGCTGATCAAAGGAGCCCAGAGCAATTGATCTGATGTGGTGGCAGAGGCTGTATCAAGACTAATGTAATCTATTAGATAATTTCTATATTGGTTAGAATTAAGATTATTTTTTATTTTTCCAGTTCATGAGGACTGTTTTCTTGGCTATGCATAGGGCAGTGAAAAACATATGGGCTATATTCTTTTCTGTAGTGACATAATCTAAGCTGCCCAACAAACACACTAAATGGGAAGTTGGGATGTTACATTTCAGACACTTCGATAAGTCTTCACATATCTCGTGCCAAAACGTTTGAACTGGTGGACAGAACCAAAGGGCATGGATATAATTGTCCGGTGTATTGGTTTGACAGTGTGAGCAGTTGTTGGTAGACGTAAAGCCCATCTTGAACATCCGGTGACCTGTATAGTGTACTGTATGTCGTATTCTGTATTGAATTAACTGAAGACTGGGAAAGGTTTTTAAGCATATCTGAGACCAGAAGTTTTGGTCTAAGTTAACTGATAAATCCGCTTCCCATTTTGCAGTAGGAAGTGATATTGATTCATCTGTTTTAGAAAGCATTCTGTATATTTTGGAAAGTAATTTGGGGGTTTTAAGAGTAAGAAATTGTACCACACTTGATGGTGTTTGTAGTTCAACTTGACTGGGTTTAAATTTCTTTTTTACTATGGATTTAATTTGTTGATATTCTAAAAATCTTTTCTTGTTGATCCCATATTGTGTAACTAGTCTGTCAAATGGAATAAATTATATTCCTTCTAATATATGTTCTAAATATTTGATTCCTTTACCACTGCAATCTGAAAAGTTTATCATATTATTGTTTTGTAATATGTCAGGGTTGTTCCAGATAGGTGTACGTTTGCATGGGATTAATGAAGACTCCGTCAATTTTAGAAACTCCCACCATGCTGTCAGAGAAGAGCTGATCTTGACGCTTTTGAAGCATTCGTGTCGTTGGATGTTTGAGCTGATAAATGGTAGGTCTGAAATCTCTAGATTATTGCAAAGTGCTTGTTCTACATCTAGCCAAGGTTCGTCTAAGAAGGTATGTTTTAGCCGTTTAGTTTTGCTGAGATAAATTGAAACCTGTTGGCTAAGAAGTAGTGCTGAAAGTTAGGTAGTTCTAATCCTCCTTTATCCTTGGTCTTTTGTAATGTTTTTAAGCTTATACGTGGGGGTTTATCTTTCCAAAGGAATTTGGACATATATGAATCTAGAGATCTGAACCAATCTTGTGGTGGTTTAGTTGGGATCATTGAGAATAAATAATTTATTTTTGGTAAGACCATCATTTTTATAGTGGCAACCCTTCCCATGAGTGATATGGGTAAACATTTCCATCTAGCCAGATTGCCTTCTACTTTCTTTAAAAGTGGGATATGGTTTAATTTAGTTAGATCTGCAAGCTTGGGGGAAACAAGCTTGTAGAGAGGACTTTCTGCAGCTTCAAGGCAGAGACAAACGTTTTTCTCAACTGCCAGACAAAATCAGTGCATTCACTCGAAAACTTGAGATGTACAACAAGCGACTTGATGAAGAAAATGTTTATTCCTTTGAGAATCTGAGCAACTTTGCCTAAGCCAGTTAGTTGGGAGCTAGGACAGTAATCCCATGTCTTAAAGAGCACACCTCTTCCCTGAGAGCATCTTTTCAGAAATACTTTCCAAATAACAGTGCTCAGTATGACTGTGTTAGAGATCCATTTAATGCAACTGCACCTGCTGATTTCAATTCTACTGAAGAAGACCAATTCATTGAGAACACCTCTGGCTCCACACTCAGGCTTAGGTTTGCAGGTCAAACACTGAGTGAATCCTGGCTTGGTTTGAAGAGGGAGTATCCACGCCTAGGAAAGACAGCTGTGGGCATTCTGCTTCCGTTTGCTATGTCGTATCTCTGTGAGATGGGGTTTTCTGCTGTTGCCTCACTGAAAACAAAGTATAGATCTAGGTTGAACACTGAACATGACTTGAGAGTGGCAGTATCAAGTCTGCAACCACGTTTTGAAAAGCTCTGCATTCAAAAACAGGCTTACTGCAGCCACTAAGAGTGGAAAGTCCTTCACCTATGCCACTCTTTCCACCTGCCCCTAAAAACAGTCTGTGATCATTGTTGGGCTTTTTATTACCGCTATTCATTTTAAAGCTCAGTTTTAAAAACCGTACGATGTAACTACAGTCCAGCCCATGCAGCAGTATATTATTGACTAACCTCGTATTGTGGATGGAATATCTCAGTTGTTCTCCCGACTGAAGTTTGGTCTGTTTACAGCATCCTGCCATGCGATTGCATTTGTTTCTAATCTTCAGAAACCCTCACATTTTATCGAGTGGAAAAAGGTTAGCGTTCTTCCTCCAGCTTCACAGTTTATATTATGCTAACATAGCTGTGTTGCTAGCAATCATGTGGCACATCATTATATACCAGCTAGCCGAACTTCAGTAACCCTACAAACGTCACTGCTGTTTAGTTTCCTGTCTTCATTTATGTCGGAAGTGATAGCAGAGCTATACGTCTTAATTTGTTTCAGAAATCGCTCAGTCAGAACATGCTCTATTATATTTAGATGGAAACTAGCGAGCTAACTCCCTGCTAACTTCTAACTCCATTAAATTTAATAAATTCTGTTTTCATGGATGCCTGGATGTTAAACGTAATTGTTACACCTAGTAAAGCAGCAACGCTGATCATTTTATTACAGATGAAGGGATTTAGACAGTTTTTAACTCTCAGTGATGCCGCAGTGATTATGTGACTTAGGGACCTGTGTTTGGGCCCAGGCACGGCTAATGATGTCAGACTTAAAGACCGATAGCCTTGTGCAATAAGAATGGAGGCATTTATATACTTACAACAGTGATACAAAACGAAGAAAAAAAAGGAAGTTAATTAAAAACAGTAAAAGTAAGACTTATGCTCTCAGCTCCCACTCTTAGAGTATCAGTGCTTAATAAAACCCATGAACATTCATTCTATTCCCTCTGAGAACCTTGACACCTGGAGAAATCCACCAGGTTCCAGGTATAGATGTTTTCAACATGGTTTGCAGAAGTCCCAAACCCTTAATGGTTTTGTAACTATTTCCATATTGATAATGTCAAAGACTTCACTTCTCGTGTGTTCTTGAGGTTTTTTTTTTAGATTATTTCAAAAAGCATAACATTATGCTATAATTAAACCTACTTCATTTTAAGAGAAAAGTTCAAGTTAAATAATTTATTTCAGCAGGTCTGGCAGATAGTGTGCCTATGCAAATCTTTCTCAAAAATGTGGCCCAAGCAGACCGAGTTAGATAATCTCTTGAGTGATGACTCAAAAGATTATCTAACTCCTGATAGGACATGCCTGGAGCTTGGACAAAAAAACATCTGGAGTTTCATACTCTGCAAAAGCAAAGATGAGATCCTGAAGCCACCCCCTACCATTTGGCTATGTCTGGATCAATGGTTCTCAAACTTTTCACAATTAGTACCACCTCATAAAATATATGGCTCTTGAAGTACCACCCTTATGCCCAACATTTAAGTACAGTAGTATAGGCCGATTTAACACCATATAAAGTTTACAGGAGACAATTTTATTTCTCATATGAATGCTATTTATTTTAACTGTCATAAACAGGATGTGATGAGTTATAATAATAACAACTGTACTGCATTAAAACATTCACAGCAGGTGGGATATCCAATCTTTAAGTTATGACATGATGAAACCTGCTTCCGGGTCCAAACTACTTTGAGTTTATTAACAAGCCCCTAAAAAAAGACAGCGATCACTGTTGGCCTCTCTCGGTTTATATTACCACTATTTTTTAAAACCATATGATGTAACTACAGCCCAGCCCATGCAGTAGTATATTAATTACTAGCCTCGTATGGTGGATAGATTATCTCAGTTGTTCTCCTCACTGAAGTTTGGTCCATTTATAGCATCCTGCCATGCAATTGCATTTGTCCCTAACCCTCACATTAACTTTTATCGAGTCAAAAACGTTAGCGTTGATCCTCCAGCTACTCTATGTTTATGTTATATTAACCATAACTGTGTAGCTAGCCACCACGTAGCCACCATTATTATATACCAGCTAACCCAACTTCAGTAACCCTACAAACACCACTGCTGTTTAGTTTTCTGTCTTCATTTATGTTGGAAATTATAGCAAAGCTGTATGTTTTCATTTTTACTGTGACAGTTAAGCTGCCAGATTTTTGGCTTCACACTATCCTTCATGGTTTCTGTATGTCGAGACTCAGTTTCATTTCAGACTCATTTCAGCCGACGGCACGAAATACCATCATGTGGTGGCATTGCAGTCCACCCACCATGTGATGACCCTCCTCTGGGATCTCCCCCACCCAAAAGAAATACGCTGCTCTCAAGACGCTGCTGCTGTGGTGCTACTCCCTCTCCGATGCACAGCAGGCAGAGAAAGTCCTCTCTCTCTCTCAGGCCTGGGCGATGGTACCGCTCTCGAGCCCATGGATAGCATGCTGTCCTTGCTAGGAACAGATGACAGCGGATTCCTCTTCACTCACCTCTTCCTCCGACATTTGCTGGCTCCAGTGCAAGCTGGCCTAGCCAACTCCCCACTGCTAGTGGAGACTGACTGCATTCTCAGACTGCATTCTCCTGGCTACTAGGAGCTTCAGGCATCCAGGCGATAGTTCCCGACTCTCTGACGGCATCTCCCGCGCCCCCACTGATTTTTACCATCAGTGTTTTGGCAGCCCAGCATGGCACTATCTGCTGCCTTGCAGTTTTAAGGCCCAGGGAAATGAGCCCCCCAGTGCTCTTTACCACTGGAGATAAGGAAAGGCTGCTCTTCAAAGAGGACTCAAGCTCAGGGAGACGTTTTCTGGTCTACTCCAGGTCCCAGAAGAACCTCCGCCTCTGTCAGTGCGCCCCAGGCTGGCTGTGGCTACAATATAGCTTGCCATCACCAGTGTGTAAATGTGTGTGTGAATGGGTGGATGACTGAACGTGTAAAGCGCTTTGGGTACCTTAGGGACCAAGTAAAGCGCTAAACAAATACAGGCCATTTACCATTTACCATTTTCTTTGCAAACATCCACAATTGTATATTATTTAAAAAAATCTTTAAAAAAAATATGAGACTTCCCGTGTACCACTAGAGAGAGCCCAAGTGCCACCATTGGTATGCGTACCAAAGTTTGAGATATTCTTGAACAAATCTATGTACAGAATCTGTCACAATCTGAAAGCAGGGACTCAAGCGCAGAACAGGTTGACGTCTCAGAGCACCGTTTATTTACACACCAGTGCGATAATATATACAGTGACGGGGAAAAATCCAGGGTTCCAAGGGATTAGGGGAAGGCTCTCTCTCTCCCGCCCTTGGCTCAGGTGTGTGAGCCAGCAGTGAGCTCCGCCCAGGCAGAGAGGTAGGGGAGAGAGAGAGAAAGCAAAAACACAAGTGTAGCCTTGTGAGGCCGGCTGGGCAGGTACGGGGACCATGACAGAATCAATGATAAAAGGCATCCCTTGTCGAGTCCAACACCCACCAACATTAAGTCCGACTTGCTGCTAGCTTTCACTATGGTTATGGACTGAATGACCCCGTAACAACTGGCCAAACGCTCTGTGCTCCCGAAGTCCATAACTTGCCAGAACTACTCTGAGACCAACTGAAAGTCTTGTTCTTGGAACAAGACATGTGATTACTGACAGTTAATTCATGATTTAACAAGTGGGGCAATTGCTTTTTTATGTGGATAGCTTTTTTCCCTTGATAAATAAAAATCATAATTTATTTGGGTTATCTTTATTAAAGAGAATAAAAGTCAGACATATAGTCTGATATAGTGGCATCTGTTAATTTTTTAACTAAATTTGTAGTCTTGGTAGAGAGTTAGGCCAGTTGCCTATTCATTACAACTCAGAAATGTAGTTGGACATTTGAGACCATGCCAAGACCTGTAAACATCACAGAGATTGAAATTTCTGTTCAGAGTGGGTCGACATTAACAAGAAATGGCCATTGGAGGTTCTGAAATTAACACCAGGCCTACAATTTAATGCACGAATATAAAAAGATAGGACAGAAAAAGACATTATCAATAGCCAAAATTGGTTAATTAGTTTTTAATTACATTAATGCTTTGTGATAAATTTTCTTCTGTGAAAAAAAGAAACTCTACATAACCCCAAAACAACTATGCAAAGCTCCACTGCATGAGTTTATTGTTACTGTTTTTGTTGAAATTGTTAAATTCTAGGAAAAAGTTAATAGTAAAAAATTAAAGGGTGGATCTAATATATTTTATGTATATCCAACAGGCAACAAACAACAGTTAACTCAGGCTTAAAAGCGAACAAGGATTTGGTGAGTTATATGATATGCTGCATAGGTACCCCAGAATATATATAATTCATTAGAAAATTCATCAGTCTTGACTGTCACTATAAGTTGAACTATAATCTTTAACAGGTGATGATCCTCAGTCCAGCCTTCATGAAATATGTGCATCATGTTTGGTTAAAACGGAAGGGCAAGTATCCATCCACTGGCTTTATGACTTTGATTCTCAGCTTGCACATGTGTGATGAGGTAGGTTTGTAAAGCATAGTTATAATAACATATTAGATTCAGGAAACCAATTAGATATGTTAATGATTGTGTGATTTATATATATATATATATATATATATATATATATATATATATATATATATATATATATATATATATATATAGATAGATAGATAGATAGATATATTGTTTTTATTTTATAGCAGGGGTGTCGAACTCCGGGTGTCCTGCAGGTTTTAGATAACTCCCTGGGTCAGCACACCTGAACCAAATGATTAGTTCATTACCAGGCTTCTGGAGAACTTCAGGACATGTTGAGGAGGTCATTTAGCCAGTTAAATCAGCTGTGTTGGATCAAGGACACATCTAAAACCTGCAGGACACCGCCTCTCGAGGCCTGGAGTTCGACAAATGCGATTTATAGTGATGACATAGGTTAGATCCTTATGAGATTCCTTTGTTAATTTTACTATATTTGTATTCCCAGGTCAGTGTGTTTGGGTTTGGAGCAGATCGAAATGGAAACTGGAATCACTATTATGAAAAATTAAAAGTAAAACGTCTGCGAACTGGACACCATGCTGGAAATCAAGAATACAAACTCATTGAGGAACTCTATAAGAAAGAGAAAATTCTTTTTTTCAGAGGATGGTGATCTTTCTTTTCTTTTTTCTTTTTTCTCTCTGTGACATTAATAATAATTAAAGAATGAGTTTACTGATAGAAAAAATGTACATGTTTTTGCTTGATGACATGTATCTATTTGCTCTCTTTTGAGTTTAATTAGTTTTGGCAAACTTTGCATAAAATTGATTTTATTCTGAAACGCTGACAAAAAAAAAGTTTTAAAAAAGTACAACAAGTTGTTAGAAAAACAAATACTCAAGTAAAGCATCAATGCTTGAAAATTCTACTTAAGTACAGTAATATTAGAGTAAAGAATTTATATTTAGTTAGTTCCTGCCACTGGACTGAATGCCATGGCTAAATATTTTTGAGCAGCAAAAACGATTGAGCGTAAAGCTATCAGCTTGGCCTGCCCCAAAAAATTATTTTGATAGTTGACTAGTCACCGATTATTTTTGCGAATAGTCG
The DNA here is from genome assembly GCF_056152115.1 of Neolamprologus brichardi. Taxonomy (NCBI): domain Eukaryota; kingdom Metazoa; phylum Chordata; class Actinopteri; order Cichliformes; family Cichlidae; genus Neolamprologus; species Neolamprologus brichardi. Next base: position 27,945,954 of record NC_142124.1, on the reverse strand, counting down.
ACTAATCAGATCATGGATCCATTGGATGTAAAACGTACAGCTTATTGCACCAGCATCTGCTCTTATATAGCTATTATTAGCTTACAGCTTCAAGTGTTCAAGGTATGTGCTAACTAAAAATAAAAACAAGATGACAGTTTATTAATGAAATTTGCAGATTGTAGCAACAAACTGAAAACAAATATAACAAAAGTGCATTTTGTGCTCAGTGCTCACAACTATCCATGTTTTTCTTCAAGCAGTCACATTGCTGCCACCATATTGGAACCACTATCATGTACTACTCCTTTTATTTTGGCAGGCAATATGTCAAACTTTGTTACCACCTCTTTCATCCATGTCATTATATTGACACCAGTATGCCTCTCCTCAAGAGGCATGGTGTCAAGAATGAAGCTCATCATCTTCCAATTCACTCAGGAAATAGCAAGACACACCAAGGTAGGCCTCTGTTGCATGACTGGTCTAGACATCAGCAGTCACGGTGAAGAAACTTTTGACAGCTCCAAGGGTCTGCTTTACCTAAAGATATGAGATGATTTGAAACAATAGTAACCATTAGGAAGAAAATTACAATATAGTTTTTCATTATTAATAATGTTTGTCAGTTTATGTATCAAGATTTAAATTTTCCAATTCAATAATTCAGTTACATCAAATACAGTTAATGTCAGGCTCAGGAGAGACTCGGAGGCAGACCGTCACGTAAGTTCACAATTTATTACACACAGACACCAGGTGCGGATATATACAGGTGAGGGGGCACAGGAAGAGGGTCTCCGGGAAACACAGGCACGGGAAGGGGACGGCTATGTACACAATCCTTCACTGAAGCTCAGGTAGCTCGGACTCCGGCTTTTGGCTCACCAAACGGCGGTCCTCAGGCTGGCGAGAATCTGGCACAGGGAGGAAGAACAGGTAAGCAGCGGCACGAAAGAAACTCGGGGAAAAAAGCTCGGACTAGAAATGACACTGACGAGTGTTACACAATAATCCAGCGAGGAAGCACTCTCAGCAGCTGCCTTAAGAAGTGGATGAGATGATTGTTTGCAGGTGTCCGAGCCAGGGGCTGGAGCCGTCATGACTCCGCCCCGGTAGAGCGCAGTGCGCGGGAGGGGAGAGAGAGATGCAGCACAACAAAAACACTTGTAGCCATACAGAGTCAGCCGAGAAGGCACAGGGTCATGACAGTTAAGTAGGTTAAACATTCAACATATCAGTAAAAACCAGGATAACTTTTTTGGTTGCTCAGTCAGCAAGCTCTTAATATTATTTCATCATTAAATGTATTAAATTGTAATACAAATTGCTATTTTGTGTTTGTAGTGTCAGAGAGTTCAATCCGTTATTACACTCTTAAATCCTACTACTTATTCCTGCTTCTTTCAGGATCTTACAAAGCTTGAAACAACGCGTTGACTATTAAATTAGTCGCCAACGATTTTGATAGTCAATGTAATCGTGACTAATTGACTAATCGTGGCAGCCCTACTATCACCATAAACAGTAGCATAAAAAAGAAAAAACCAAAACACACCATGACCAGTTTGTGTCTCTGTAACTAACCAGAGAACTTCAAACATTACAGCACATGACTAATTTGTGTTACTTTTCTCCAATGACCCAACAAAACACAGAAAGGCAATAATAATGATAAAAATAATAAAAATAGTAATAACTTTATTTGTATTGCAAATAAAAATCAAATACAGACACATAATCAACATACAATCTATGTAATCGGAGAAAGCTTAAGGAGCTTAAGTTACCTTAATGCGCAAAAGTCCACTAAACACACGCAACCAAGCTACCAACTCTCCCGACTTCATATAACCAGGGAAACAATGCCTGGCTAGCTAGCTAAGCTTGCAAAAGAACACCACAAAAATGCATAGCATAGTAAATGAGCTAAAACAAAGGGTTACCGTGCCAGTTTCCTCTGTTGTTTTTCACTGGTAGCCGACTGAGTGTTGATAAAGTTGTGTACAATATTAGCCCTATTCTGACTTATTTTAACTGGCAGTTTAAACAATTTTGCAATTCACACAGCTTAAATAAATATTGTGTGCTAACCTTTATGTGTGTGTGTGTTTTTCAGATGATGCATTTCAGGAATACTTTGAAAATACTTGTCCTAGCATCCAAATAATCAGTTGTTTTGAATTTAATAAATCCTCTTAACCTTGTTTTTTCTTCCTAGCCAAATAAAATGTTCCACAGAAAACAACAATATGGAAGGCCATCTTTCAGGACTCAATAAATAGTTATAGGTAGGTTTTTCAAATGTCATACTTGGTGTAGTCTTAGCTGTGTTGACATTGTTACGCAACTGATATAGTATATGGTTTGATGACATTGCCAATGTTTACAGAGCAACAGGCGTATTTTATCATTTGAGAGAATGGGTAACTGGAATGTCACACCTTTAATATTTTCCTGTTTGCACACTATCAGCTTATGATGTGAGCTGACAGCAGATTAACCTAATATGGTATTTTACACATTTTCTTTTCCCAGTGATCTCTGTCGCTCCCTTCCCTATTCCAATTTATTTGTAAACCATTCAGCATACAACTCATGCATACAGGAGCAGGCTAATATTCCTAGAACTAGAACCAAACAAGGTGAGGCAGCATTTACTGTTCATGCATCTCTATTGTAGCATAAACTCCCCTCACACTTGCAGCGTGCAAAATCTATTAGTTAATTTCAATCAGGATTTAAAACTGTTTTTTGTTTGGTTTCCTTTTTACGTGAAATATAAATTCTAGCGTTGTCAGTATTAATCTTGTAAAAATGACGTTAACGCCATAACCGCAATAATCTGCAAATCTCCGTTAGCGAGTTGGGCTTACATAAGTTGGCTTGCGTTGGGCTGCACGGCGTCAACGCATTAGCGCAGTTAGCTCCTTAACACGTTACCGCCGTGCAGCCCCACACATAGGGCAATCTGCGTTAATTCACTAATGGAGAATGCCGCATTAATGCAGTTATGGCGTTAACATCATTTTAACGAGATTAATGCTGACAGCACTAATAAATTCTATTATAATTATTGTATTTTTGCTTAGTCCTAATCCTTTCCTCATTTTGTGTTTGTAAAGCACATAGAATTGCTTTTGTATGAATGGTGCTACAGTAGTTTGACTTTGACAGTTCATACATGTTCAGTGACATGCAGTTAAGGTTTTGGAGAACAGGATGGAAGCATGTTGGTGAAAACACTTTCTGTATGCTGTATGATAGAAAGGGGACAGAGGGGGGAATGCCTCCGCTGCACCCTGGTGACATACCTTTACCCCAAGGCCCTGCATGTGTGGGTGATTGTGGTGGAGCGGGAAGAGGGAGGCAGCTGGAGATAGGAAGGGAAGGAAGAGAGGGGCAAGTGGCTGGGGCCAGCTCCCCCGCTGACCCCAGCAGGCACCCCCCACTCTGCAACCCACCAGGGCAAGGTGGCCCAGGCCCATCCGGACCCAGTTCACCAGCGCCGCCCGGCCCCACAGAGCTCGGGACAGCCCACCCGACCCCACCACAGAACAGAAACTGCACCCACCCTGTCATCCACTCATCTTCCAGACTACACAAGACAATAGACACCCAGACTGAGTTCTTCATCCACCTCTCCTATATCTCCACAACCCCGGCAACACACCAACCAGGACCAAAGCCCCCAAGGCCCAGCCAGGGCCCCAGCCCAGAGACGGAGCACCCCCAGAACCCCATGCCCGTCCCGGACCCACCCAGGGGCAGCCAGGCTACCAGGTCAGTAACCCACGTCTGTCAGCACACACCCTCCCTAGCCCCACTGCATGCAGCCACGAGGAAGCCATCACCTAAGAGCCAACAGAGTCCTTAACAGGCCATGACTGCAACCCCGGGTTGAGCCCTCCAAGGAAGACGCTCCTGGGGAATCCCCCGACGCCCCAAGCCTGTCCCTACCCCCACACCAATCACAACAGCGAAGGTGGGACCAAACTATGACCCCCCACCCCCACTAGGTGTTGAAGCTGATCAAAGGAGCCCAGAGCAATTGATCTGATGTGGTGGCAGAGGCTGTATCAAGACTAATGTAATCTATTAGATAATTTCTATATTGGTTAGAATTAAGATTATTTTTTATTTTTCCAGTTCATGAGGACTGTTTTCTTGGCTATGCATAGGGCAGTGAAAACCATATGGGCTATATTCTTTTCTGTAGTGACATAATCTAAGCTGCCCAACAAACACACTAAATGGGAAGTTGGGATGTTACATTTCAGACACTTCGATAAGTCTTCACATATCTCGTGCCAAAACGTTTGAACTGGTGGACAGAACCAAAGGGCATGGATATAATTGTCCGGTGTATTGGTTTGACAGTGTGAGCAGTTGTTGGTAGACGTAAAGCCCATCTTGAACATCCGGTGACCTGTATAGTGTACTGTATGTCGTATTCTGTATTGAATTAACTGAAGACTGGGAAAGGTTTTTAAGCATATCTGAGACCAGAAGTTTTGGTCTAAGTTAACTGATAAATCCGCTTCCCATTTTGCAGTAGGAAGTGATATTGATTCATCTGTTTTAGAAAGCATTCTGTATATTTTGGAAAGTAATTTGGGGGTTTTAAGAGTAAGAAATTGTACCACACTTGATGGTGTTTGTAGTTCAACTTGACTGGGTTTAAATTTCTTTTTTACTATGGATTTAATTTATTGATATTCTAAAAATCTTTTCTTGTTGATCCCATATTGTGTAACTAGTCTGTCAAATGGAATAAATTATATTCCTTCTAATATATGTTCTAAATATTTGATTCCTTTACCACTGCAATCTGAAAAGTTTATCATATTATTGTTTTGTAATATGTCAGGGTTGTTCCAGATAGGTGTACGTTTGCATGGGATTAATGAAGACTCCGTCAATTTTAGAAACTCCCACCATGCTGTCAGAGAAGAGCTGATCTTGACGCTTTTGAAGCATTCGTGTCGTTGGATGTTTGAGCTGATAAATGGTAGGTCTGAAATCTCTAGATTATTGCAAAGTGCTTGTTCTACATCTAGCCAAGGTTCGTCTAAGAAGGTATGTTTTAGCCGTTTAGTTTTGCTGAGATAAATTGAAACCTGTTGGCTAAGAAGTAGTGCTGAAAGTTAGGTAGTTCTAATCCTCCTTTATCCTTGGTCTTTTGTAATGTTTTTAAGCTTATACGTGGGGGTTTATCTTTCCAAAGGAATTTGGACATATATGAATCTAGAGATCTGAACCAATCTTGTGGTGGTTTAGTTGGGATCATTGAGAATAAATAATTTATTTTTGGTAAGACCATCATTTTTATAGTGGCAACCCTTCCCATGAGTGATATGGGTAAACATTTCCATCTAGCCAGATTGCCTTCTACTTTCTTTAAAAGTGGGATATGGTTTAATTTAGTTAGATCTGCAAGCTTGGGGGAAACAAGCTTGTAGAGAGGACTTTCTGCAGCTTCAAGGCAGAGACAAACGTTTTTCTCAACTGCCAGACAAAATCAGTGCATTCACTCGAAAACTTGAGATGTACAACAAGCGACTTGATGAAGAAAATGTTTATTCCTTTGAGAATCTGAGCAACTTTGCCTAAGCCAGTTAGTTGGGAGCTAGGACAGTAATCCCATGTCTTAAAGAGCACACCTCTTCCCTGAGAGCATCTTTTCAGAAATACTTTCCAAATAACAGTGCTCAGTATGACTGTGTTAGAGATCCATTTAATGCAACTGCACCTGCTGATTTCAATTCTACTGAAGAAGACCAATTCATTGAGAACACCTCTGGCTCCACACTCAGGCTTAGGTTTGCAGGTCAAACACTGAGTGAATCCTGGCTTGGTTTGAAGAGGGAGTATCCACGCCTAGGAAAGACAGCTGTGGGCATTCTGCTTCCGTTTGCTATGTCGTATCTCTGTGAGATGGGGTTTTCTGCTGTTGCCTCACTGAAAACAAAGTATAGATCTAGGTTGAACACTGAACATGACTTGAGAGTGGCAGTATCAAGTCTGCAACCACGTTTTGAAAAGCTCTGCATTCAAAAACAGGCTTACTGCAGCCACTAAGAGTGGAAAGTCCTTCACCTATGCCACTCTTTCCACCTGCCCCTAAAAACAGTCTGTGATCATTGTTGGGCTTTTTATTACCGCTATTCATTTTAAAGCTCAGTTTTAAAAACCGTACGATGTAACTACAGTCCAGCCCATGCAGCAGTATATTATTGACTAACCTCGTATTGTGGATGGAATATCTCAGTTGTTCTCCCGACTGAAGTTTGGTCTGTTTACAGCATCCTGCCATGCGATTGCATTTGTTTCTAATCTTCAGAAACCCTCACATTTTATCGAGTGGAAAAAGGTTAGCGTTCTTCCTCCAGCTTCACAGTTTATATTATGCTAACATAGCTGTGTTGCTAGCAATCATGTGGCACATCATTATATACCAGCTAGCCGAACTTCAGTAACCCTACAAACGTCACTGCTGTTTAGTTTCCTGTCTTCATTTATGTCGGAAGTGATAGCAGAGCTATACGTCTTAATTTGTTTCAGAAATCGCTCAGTCAGAACATGCTCTATTATATTTAGATGGAAACTAGCGAGCTAACTCCCTGCTAACTTCTAACTCCATTAAATTTAATAAATTCTGTTTTCATGGATGCCTGGATGTTAAACGTAATTGTTACACCTAGTAAAGCAGCAACGCTGATCATTTTATTACAGATGAAGGGATTTAGACAGTTTTTAACTCTCAGTGATGCCGCAGTGATTATGTGACTTAGGGACCTGTGTTTGGGCCCAGGCACGGCTAATGATGTCAGACTTAAAGACCGATAGCCTTGTGCAATAAGAATGGAGGCATTTATATACTTACAACAGTGATACAAAACGAAGAAAAAAAAGGAAGTTAATTAAAAACAGTAAAAGTAAGACTTATGCTCTCAGCTCCCACTCTTAGAGTATCAGTGCTTAATAAAACCCATGAACATTCATTCTATTCCCTCTGAGAACCTTGACACCTGGAGAAATCCACCAGGTTCCAGGTATAGATGTTTTCAACATGGTTTGCAGAAGTCCCAAACCCTTAATGGTTTTGTAACTATTTCCATATTGATAATGTCAAAGACTTCACTTCTCGTGTGTTCTTGAGGTTTTTTTTTTAGATTATTTCAAAAAGCATAACATTATGCTATAATTAAACCTACTTCATTTTAAGAGAAAAGTTCAAGTTAAATAATTTATTTCAGCAGGTCTGGCAGATAGTGTGCCTATGCAAATCTTTCTCAAAAATGTGGCCCAAGCAGACCGAGTTAGATAATCTCTTGAGTGATGACTCAAAAGATTATCTAACTCCTGATAGGACATGCCTGGAGCTTGGACAAAAAAACATCTGGAGTTTCATACTCTGCAAAAGCAAAGATGAGATCCTGAAGCCACCCCCTACCATTTGGCTATGTCTGGATCAATGGTTCTCAAACTTTTCACAATTAGTACCACCTCATAAAATATATGGCTCTTGAAGTACCACCCTTATGCCCAACATTTAAGTACAGTAGTATAGGCCGATTTAACACCATATAAAGTTTACAGGAGACAATTTTATTTCTCATATGAATGCTATTTATTTTAACTGTCATAAACAGGATGTGATGAGTTATAATAATAACAACTGTACTGCATTAAAACATTCACAGCAGGTGGGATATCCAATCTTTAAGTTATGACATGATGAAACCTGCTTCCGGGTCCAAACTACTTTGAGTTTATTAACAAGCCCCTAAAAAAAGACAGCGATCACTGTTGGCCTCTCTCGGTTTATATTACCACTATTTTTTAAAACCATATGATGTAACTACAGCCCAGCCCATGCAGTAGTATATTAATTACTAGCCTCGTATGGTGGATAGATTATCTCAGTTGTTCTCCTCACTGAAGTTTGGTCCATTTATAGCATCCTGCCATGCAATTGCATTTGTCCCTAACCCTCACATTAACTTTTATCGAGTCAAAAACGTTAGCGTTGATCCTCCAGCTACTCTATGTTTATGTTATATTAACCATAACTGTGTAGCTAGCCACCACGTAGCCACCATTATTATATACCAGCTAACCCAACTTCAGTAACCCTACAAACACCACTGCTGTTTAGTTTTCTGTCTTCATTTATGTTGGAAATTATAGCAAAGCTGTATGTTTTCATTTTTACTGTGACAGTTAAGCTGCCAGATTTTTGGCTTCACACTATCCTTCATGGTTTCTGTATGTCGAGACTCAGTTTCATTTCAGACTCATTTCAGCCGACGGCACGAAATACCATCATGTGGTGGCATTGCAGTCCACCCACCATGTGATGACCCTCCTCTGGGATCTCCCCCACCCAAAAGAAATACGCTGCTCTCAAGACGCTGCTGCTGTGGTGCTACTCCCTCTCCGATGCACAGCAGGCAGAGAAAGTCCTCTCTCTCTCTCAGGCCTGGGCGATGGTACCGCTCTCGAGCCCATGGATAGCATGCTGTCCTTGCTAGGAACAGATGACAGCGGATTCCTCTTCACTCACCTCTTCCTCCGACATTTGCTGGCTCCAGTGCAAGCTGGCCTAGCCAACTCCCCACTGCTAGTGGAGACTGACTGCATTCTCAGACTGCATTCTCCTGGCTACTAGGAGCTTCAGGCATCCAGGCGATAGTTCCCGACTCTCTGACGGCATCTCCCGCGCCCCCACTGATTTTTACCATCAGTGTTTTGGCAGCCCAGCATGGCACTATCTGCTGCCTTGCAGTTTTAAGGCCCAGGGAAATGAGCCCCCCAGTGCTCTTTACCACTGGAGATAAGGAAAGGCTGCTCTTCAAAGAGGACTCAAGCTCAGGGAGACGTTTTCTGGTCTACTCCAGGTCCCAGAAGAACCTCCGCCTCTGTCAGTGCGCCCCAGGCTGGCTGTGGCTACAATATAGCTTGCCATCACCAGTGTGTAAATGTGTGTGTGAATGGGTGGATGACTGAACGTGTAAAGCGCTTTGGGTACCTTAGGGACCAAGTAAAGCGCTAAACAAATACAGGCCATTTACCATTTACCATTTTCTTTGCAAACATCCACAATTGTATATTATTTAAAAAAAACTTTAAAAAAAATATGAGACTTCCCGTGTACCACTAGAGAGAGCCCAAGTGCCACCATTGGTATGCGTACCAAAGTTTGAGATATTCTTGAACAAATCTATGTACAGAATCTGTCACAATCTGAAAGCAGGGACTCAAGCGCAGAACAGGTTGACGTCTCAGAGCACCGTTTATTTACACACCAGTGCGATAATATATACAGTGACGGGGAAAAATCCAGGGTTCCAAGGGATTAGGGGAAGGCTCTCTCTCTCCCGCCCTTGGCTCAGGTGTGTGAGCCAGCAGTGAGCTCCGCCCAGGCAGAGAGGTAGGGGAGAGAGAGAGAAAGCAAAAACACAAGTGTAGCCTTGTGAGGCCGGCTGGGCAGGTACGGGGACCATGACAGAATCAATGATAAAAGGCATCCCTTGTCGAGTCCAACACCCACCAACATTAAGTCCGACTTGCTGCTAGCTTTCACTATGGTTATGGACTGAATGACCCCGTAACAACTGGCCAAACGCTCTGTGCTCCCGAAGTCCATAACTTGCCAGAACTACTCTGAGACCAACTGAAAGTCTTGTTCCATGGTCCCATGGAACGAGACATGTGATTACTGACAGTTAATTCATGATTTAACAAGTGGGGCAATTGCTTTTTTATGTGGATAGCTTTTTTCTCTTGATAAATAAAAATCATAATTTATTTGGGTTATCTTTATTAAAGAGAATAAAAGGCAGACATATAGTCTGATATAGTGGCATCTGTTAATTTTTTAACTAAATTTGTAGTCTTGGTAGAGAGTTAGGCCAGTTGCCTATTCATTACAACTCAGAAATGTAGTTGGACATTTGAGACCATGCCAAGACCTGTAAACATCACAGAGATTGAAATTTCTGTTCAGAGTGGGTCGACATTAACAAGAAATGGCCATTGGAGGTTCTGAAATTAACACCAGGCCTACAATTTAATGCACGAATATAAAAAGATAGGACAGAAAAAGACATTATCAATAGCCAAAATTGGTTAATTAGTTTTTAATTACATTAATGCTTTGTGATAAATTTTCTTCTGTGAAAAAAAGAAACTCTACATAACCCCAAAACAACTATGCAAAGCTCCACTGCATGAGTTTATTGTTACTGTTTTTGTTGAAATTGTTAAATTCTAGGAAAAAGTTAATAGTAAAAAATTAAAGGGTGGATCTAATATATTTTATGTATATCCAACAGGCAACAAACAACAGTTAACTCAGGCTTAAAAGCGAACAAGGATTTGGTGAGTTATATGATATGCTGCATAGGTACCCCAGAATATATATAATTCATTAGAAAATTCATCAGTCTTGACTGTCACTATAAGTTGAACTATAATCTTTAACAGGTGATGATCCTCAGTCCAGCCTTCATGAAATATGTGCATCATGTTTGGTTAAAACAGAAGGGCAAGTATCCATCCACTGGCTTTATGACTTTGATTCTCAGCTTGCACATGTGTGATGAGGTAGGTTTGTAAAGCATAGTTATAATAACATATTAGATTCAGGAAACCAATTAGATATGTTAATGATTGTGTGATTTTATATATATATATATATATATATATATATATATATATATATATATATATATATATATAGATAGATAGATAGATAGATTGTTTTTATTTTATAGCAGGGGTGTCGAACTCCGGGTGTCCTGCAGGTTTTAGATAACTCCCTGGGTCAGCACACCTGAACCAAATGATTAGTTCATTACCAGGCTTCTGGAGAACTTCAGGACATGTTGAGGAGGTCATTTAGCCAGTTAAATCAGCTGTGTTGGATCAAGGACACATCTAAAACCTGCAGGACACCGCCTCTCGAGGCCTGGAGTTCGACAAATGCGATTTATAGTGATGACATAGGTTAGATCCTTATGAGATTCCTTTGTTAATTTTACTATATTTGTATTCCCAGGTCAGTGTGTTTGGGTTTGGAGCAGATCGAAATGGAAACTGGAATCACTATTATGAAAAATTAAAAGTAAAACGTCTGCGAACTGGACACCATGCTGGAAATCAAGAATACAAACTCATTGAGGAACTCTATAAGAAAGAGAAAATTCTTTTTTTCAGAGGATGGTGATCTTTCTTTTCTTTTTTCTTTTTTCTCTCTGTGACATTAATAATAATTAAAGAATGAGTTTACTGATAGAAAAAATGTACATGTTTTTGCTTGATGACATGTATCTATTTGCTCTCTTTTGAGTTTAATTAGTTTTGGCAAACTTTGCATAAAATTGATTTTATTCTGAAACGCTGACAAAAAAAAAGTTTTAAAAAAGTACAACAAGTTGTTAGAAAAACAAATACTCAAGTAAAGCATCAATGCTTGAAAATTCTACTTAAGTACAGTAATATTAGAGTAAAGAATTTATATTTAGTTAGTTCCTGCCACTGGACTGAATGCCATGGCTAAATATTTTTGAGCAGCAAAAACGATTGAGCGTAAAGCTATCAGCTTGGCCTGCCCCACACAATTATTTTGATAGTTGACTAGTCACCGATTATTTTTGCGAATAGTCGACTAATCAGATCATGGATCCATTGGATGTAAAACGTACAGCTTATTGCACCAGCATCTGCTCTTATATAGCTATTATTAGCTTACAGCTTCAAGTGTTCAAGGTATGTGCTAACTAAAAATAAAAACAAGATGACAGTTTATTAATGAAATTTGCAGATTGTAGCAACAAACTGAAAACAAATATAACAAAAGTGCATTTTGTGCTCAGTGCTCACAACTATCCATGTTTTTCTTCAAGCAGTCACATTGCTGCCACCATATTGGAACCACTATCATGTACTACTCCTTTTATTTTGGCAGGCAATATGTCAAACTTTGTTACCACCTCTTTCATCCATGTCATTATATTGACACCAGTATGCCTCTCCTCAAGAGGCATGGTGTCAAGAATGAAGCTCATCATCTTCCAATTCACTCAGGAAATAGCAAGACACACCAAGGTAGGCCTCTGTTGCATGACTGGTCTAGACATCAGCAGTCACGGTGAAGAAACTTTTGACAGCTCCAAGGGTCTGCTTTACCTAAAGATATGAGATGATTTGAAACAATAGTAACCATTAGGAAGAAAATTACAATATAGTTTTTCATTATTAATAATGTTTGTCAGTTTATGTATCAAGATTTAAATTTTCCAATTCAATAATTCAGTTACATCAAATACAGTTAATGTCAGGCTCAGGAGAGACTCGGAGGCAGACCGTCACGTAAGTTCACAATTTATTACACACAGACACCAGGTGCGGATATATACAGGTGAGGGGGCACAGGAAGAGGGTCTCCGGGAAACACAGGCACGGGAAGGGGACGGCTATGTACACAATCCTTCACTGAAGCTCAGGTAGCTCGGACTCCGGCTTTTGGCTCACCAAACGGCGGTCCTCAGGCTGGCGAGAATCTGGCACAGGGAGGAAGAACAGGTAAGCAGCGGCACGAAAGAAACTCGGGGAAAAAAGCTCGGACTAGAAATGACACTGACGAGTGTTACACAATAATCCAGCGAGGAAGCACTCTCAGCAGCTGCCTTAAGAAGTGGATGAGATGATTGTTTGCAGGTGTCCGAGCCAGGGGCTGGAGCCGTCATGACTCCGCCCCGGTAGAGCGCAGTGCGCGGGAGGGGAGAGAGAGATGCAGCACAACAAAAACACTTGTAGCCATACAGAGTCAGCCGAGAAGGCACAGGGTCATGACAGTTAAGTAGGTTAAACATTCAACATATCAGTAAAAACCAGGATAACTTTTTTGGTTGCTCAGTCAGCAAGCTCTTAATATTATTTCATCATTAAATGTATTAAATTGTAATACAAATTGCTATTTTGTGTTTGTAGTGTCAGAGAGTTCAATCCGTTATTACACTCTTAAATCCTACTACTTATTCCTGCTTCTTTCAGGATCTTACAAAGCTTGAAACAACGCGTTGACTATTAAATTAGTCGCCAACGATTTTGATAGTCAATGTAATCGTGACTAATTGACTAATCGTGGCAGCCCTACTATCACCATAAACAGTAGCATAAAAAAGAAAAAACCAAAACACACCATGACCAGTTTGTGTCTCTGTAACTAACCAGAGAACTTCAAACATTACAGCACATGACTAATTTGTGTTACTTTTCTCCAATGACCCAACAAAACACAGAAAGGCAATAATAATGATAAAAATAATACAAATAGTAATAACTTTATTTGTATTGCAAATAAAAATCAAATACAGACACATAATCAACATACAATCTATGTAATCGGAGAAAGCTTAAGGAGCTTAAGTTACCTTAATGCGCAAAAGTCCACTAAACACACGCAACCAAGCTACCAACTCTCCCGACTTCATATAACCAGGGAAACAATGCCTGGCTAGCTAGCTAAGCTTGCAAAAGAACACCACAAAAACGCATAGCATAGTAAATGAGCTAAAACAAAGGGTTACCGTGCCAGTTTCCTCTGTTGTTTTTCACTGGTAGCCGACTGAGTGTTGATAAAGTTGTGTACAATATTAGCCCTATTCTGACTTATTTTAACTGGCAGTTTAAACAATTTTGCAATTCACACAGCTTAAATAAATATTGTGTGCTAACCTTTATGTGTGTGTGTGTTTTTCAGATGATGCATTTCAGGAATACTTTGAAAATACTTGTCCTAACATCCAAATAATCAGTTGTTTTGAATTTAATAAATCCTCTTAACCTTGTTTTTTCTTCCTAGCCAAATAAAATGTTCCACAGAAAACAACAATATGGAAGGCCATCTTTCAGGACTCAATAAATAGTTATAGGTAGGTTTTTCAAATGTCATACTTGGTGTAGTCTTAGCTGTGTTGACATTGTTACGCAACTGATATAGTATATGGTTTGATGACATTGCCAATGTTTACAGAGCAACAGGCGTATTTTATCATTTGAGAGAATGGGTAACTGGAATGTCACACCTTTAATATTTTCCTGTTTGCACACTATCAGCTTATGATGTGAGCTGACAGCAGATTAACCTATATTACAGGCTCCTTTATTAAATCCATAGATCACTACTGTATGGAACCACAGATGGAAAATGTGTTTTATAGTCATGGGTCCTTCTTCAGTTTTACACATGATATAAAATGCAGAATGCAGTGGGTTTGTATGTGATTAGGGCTAGTGGTGTGCAATACTGCGGTGTTTAGTATTCATCTGATATCAAGTAAATACAGCAGGGGCAGTATTGCCAATAATACCGATACCAATGCTTTTTAAGGCAGCTTATGTAGGAGAGACTGGGATATAATAGTTTATGAAATTAATCATCACTTGTTTGACAAATCTGAACACATTTTAATGACCACCAGAAATCACTATGATTTTTACTCCAGAATAATTAGTTAACATAATAAAACACATACATGAAATATATTTGACTGTCAACACAAAAAGGTTATTATATTCAGACATTTTTCATACTTCATGTTTTAGGTATATTTTTTCAGCTCCAGTACAATAATTTATTTAACACAAGTCAGTGGCTTGAATATATTATCTAAATGTCTTAGTATATTCTACAGGCAATCAATCTGCTTACCTAACAACTAAGATGACCAATAACACTTTACTATTAAGTAATGCTGGAGAACCGAATAAATAAATATTTTAACCACATGAACACATTTAACTACATGAAGTACCTTGTTGTTCTTTGCCTGTTAGAAAGGACAGTAAGACTGGGCTCTGTCTGTAGGCTCTGTGCTGGAGGTCTTAGTCTGTCGAAGGGATTTCCTTCCTCCCGTCTTCATCTTTTGCTGCTTGTTCCAGCATTTACAACTGTAAATTACTTCTTACATGATGCGCTGCTTTCTCACTCACTGCAGCCTGCATTTCACTGCTCAGTCCCATGGGCTCAAGTGATAGCTAAACACAGCAGAACATGGAGGGGATGGAGCAGCATGTACCTGCATGAGAGGAGCAGTGTTTACACAGAGATGCCTATGATCTGATAAACATGAACAATGCCGTGAGCTTGGTAATTATATTAAAATATTACACCAATACCAGTGTTGGTCTCTACATTATCGTTATTTGGCTTGGTCTAGCCACCTCTAGTTAAAACAGTTCAAAGAGCCTAAAGTTTCCCTGGGCCAGTTCAACCATACACTATTGTACCAAACATTAGAAAAAGTGTTTGAAGTGAAACATTTGTGATGATCTAAATTGCATTTAGATCATTAAATTGTCACATATGACTAACAGCTCTAAAATTTTGCTTTTTGCTTTTAGCAGGCAGGTACTTATTTTCTAGTAGAAAAGGAAATGGATAGCAGAAATTAAGTTGCGAGAATTTTGGTGAAGTACACCAAAACACCAACTGTGGAAGACTAGAATGGAATGAGAGATCAGAAAACTTGACATCTGGAATTAAAAAAAAAGAAAGAAAGAAAATTCATCAGGACCCTGATGACAAAAAATTCAAGTAACAAGGATCTGACAGAGAGTAGAGGTAGGAACCCATCCTTGTTTGATGAAAAACAGGTGCTGGTGCTAAACTCTTGAAACAGCTAGTACAGCCACGTCTCCAGAAGGTGGTGATTGGAGAGGTGTGCCAGCATGCGTACATACATCAACCTGCGGCTAAGGAAATGGGAAAGAGAGAAAGAGCAGAAGAGAACAGGCACAGAGGAAGAAAGAGTATGATAGACATGCTTGACTATGACATTCTAATATAATTTTGGTTGTACTATAGATGTAAATCAAAATTAACAATTAATTAATTTCAATATTTTAACATCTGTGTTTGGATTGGAATGTTTGCAGAGTTTACAATCGGTGTGTCTTTAGCTTTGTTAAGCTCCAGTCCAAGCTGGCTACTGAAATACGGATCACACAATCAGTCCCAGTGGCTCTGCCAACCTTCTGGCACTGCCCCTGGAATCCACTGCACCACCTCTCCTCTGCAGTGGAGCCGCAGACCACACTACACCACATTCTCAAAAGTAATTTTGTGTGTAGCATCGTGTTATATGGGATCAGTACAAACTATTTTAAAAGTTGTAAATTTTAAAAGTTTTAATCCATAATAAAGTGCTGTCAAGTAGTATTTAGATTGCCTTTTCTATTGATGAGATTTGTGTTTCTGTAATTATTCCTTTTTCTACTAAACTACTGAGCACTAAACTACTGAGCATTAAACTATTGAGCATTAAACTACTGAGTTATTCATTGTTCTTGCCGGTTGGCTTTGCCAAAATCAAGCAATAATCGAAAATGTAACCTGCAATCAGTTTATGACTACATCTGGCCAATATTGGCAGTTCATGTGCTAGCACATCCACACCTTCTCTGTCTACATTCATTTCAGTGTCAATAGAAATGTTCCATCACAGCACAGCTGTTATGATTAGCCTGACGGTAACTGTCAAATGATGACTTGCACCAAAAAAACCCCCAAACAAACAAAACAAAACTATGCAACATACCAGCTGAACACTAAGTGTATTGTGCTCATGAAGCATAATAATAGTGGAAGATGATTAAGGTTTAGAAGAAATGTTTGAGGATCAGAAGAAAATAAGGCAAAGGGCTCCGAGACATTGATATTCATTTACAGACAAAGCTGTGATGTGTATTTTGTGTGATGTGTGTTATACAGACTGTAATCGTGCTAATTTGAACATGTTTTAAATGGCTAATTGAAAGTGAACATGATTTCAACCCAGCTGATTTTGATCGACATGCACTCTTACTGTACACTGAAGCACTGAATCCAACACATACCAACTTGCAACTGATTACATAATTATGTGTGGTCAGTGGCTGAAGCAAAAACTTGGGTGTGGGAGGAGTTTGGAGAGGCCATGGAAAAAGACTTTCAGACTGCCTCGAAGAGATTCTGGCAAACTGTCAGGGGGCTCAAGAGGGGAAAGCGGTTTTCTACCTGCACTCTTATAGTGCGGGTGGAGTGTTGCTGACTTCGACTGAGAAAATTGTCGGGAAATGGAGGACCTCCTTAATCGCAATGGCACGTCTTCCGTGGAGGAAGCAGTCTGGGGACGAAGGGGATGACCCGCCAATCTCCGGAGGCAAGGTCACTGAGGCATTTAAACATCTCCTTGGTGGCAGAGCAAGCTGATACCAACTGAAAATGTAGACATTATTGCTTACAAAAAGCTCAATGGTCAGTCTCTTCTTTAGTCAAGAGGATGTGGTTTTCTCAGTTCTCAAAAAGATTTTCACATTTTTATTTATCTGACCACAGAACAGTTTTCCACCTTGCCTCAGTCCATTTTCTCTACCAAGAATTAAACATTCCCCGCAACGTTGAGCTGTGTGAAAAATGTAAACACATAATTAGATCTAGATAACGCATCTGCAGTTACATTGTCAGTGTTTTAACATTAATCTGTGGCTTACAATCCTGCAGACCAGACCAGTGCCCAATTCTCTTGTTCGTGTTTTGCATCACAAGAAAAAAAAAACAAACACTGGTCACAGTTATCGTTTTTGGATTATGGTCAGTGAAAACTTGAATAGGTTTCAAAGTAGATTCTATTTACACTTGAAAGCTCTTCAAAGCAAGCAACAAGGCAAGGACATATTTGTTAATTGTGCTGCAGTTTAGCTGATGTTGTACTTCTAGAGCAAAAGCAGGTGGGGTGATCTAGCCCAGCGGTCCCCAACCTTTTTTGCGCCACGGACCGGTTTAATTGCAGACAATATTTTCACAGGCCAGCCTTTACGGTGACCCAGTTTCAACCGTTTATTTAAAGGAAAGGCTGAAATTTTATGAAGCTAGTGCATTACACAGCAAACATAATCATAACCTGATAAGCAGGAGACCAAACAATGGTCCAGGTAGCCACTGTGTTCACAAAACTGGATCAACATAATGCATACTATATAGTCCACAACCACGAGGGCAATGAGTAGAAGTAATCCTGAAAACCAGACCCATGTGCGCAGTGTCCTACAGCTGCTTCTGGAGAACCATCTATGGCCACGTCTACACTAAGAGTTTTTTTTTAAATTGACTGACAATGAGGTGGAGTTGTTGCTGCGATTAACACAAAAGAACAAAGTTGCAAAAGCAAGTGAGAATTAAACAATTTGAAGAAAAGCTAAACGTATTAGTGTGGACATGACCTATATGTTAATGCAGAGAAGTGTGAATTTCACGCCTCCACAGTCTCTTTCCTGGGCTTTTGTTATTTAAGGACGGCAGGTGAAGACGGACCCAGCCAAGGTTCAGACAATTGCTGAGTGGCTGGTCTATAAGCCTCATTAGAAACAGCTCCAATGCTTCTTGGGATTTGTCAACTTTACTGATGCTTCATCAGAGGTTACAGTAAGGTTGCAGTGCCACTTTCTAGACGTACGTCTCTCAAAGTTCCGTTTGTTTGGTTCACAGAGGCGGATCCAGCATTCTCAAGATTAATGACTCTGTTCACCTCAGCACCATTGTTGGTACATTCCGACACTAGATTACGTTTTGTGGTAGAGGTGGATGCTTGGGTAGCTGGGGTTGAAGCTCTCCTTTCCCAGCGCTTTGGCTCTTCTTTGGCTCTTGGAGGAGGCAGACGCACTTTTTCTCCTCTCCCTTATCTTCCCTGCTTATGTCCTTGTCTAGTCTCGTGGGGTTTTTTTTGTATTTTTCCTGGAACATTCTCTCACAGTCTGTTCTTTAAAACCTAAAAGAGGAATTATGGATTGGATCAACTGGTCCTTAAATGCAATTGACACCCTTTCTCAACGAGAAGTCTGGGCTTGGGTGAGCCTGAGTGCTGAAGATATCTACCTATTCGGAACCATGGTAACAGGGTTCTGGCTGATTGGAGCTGGCTTGGCCCTGACTTATCGAAGAATTAAGAAAGCGGAACCGGCTGTTCAGACCCCCACAAGGCTGCCCGCTGGGATTGGAACGATGGGAAAAGCGTGAGTTTCTCAAAATGGGCTCATTGAGTCAGCACGGATAAGATCTTGGAGAGGCTACGGCTACTGTGAATACTCAGAATAAGATCTTTGACTGCAGACTGGATACATCTCGGAAGGGCTAGCCCGGAATAACATCTCTGGGCGCAAAATTGGATGACATCTCGGGGAGGCACACTGCCATGAGTTCTCAGAAATTGGCTCCTTGAGCACAAGAAATGAAAACATCACAGAATGCAAGTATGGCGAAGCTCGCGGGTCTCCAACAGGAGATTGAGAGACCAGTGTTGGACTTTAGAACTGCTTTGAAATTCATATGAGCTGTTCGCACTAAAGTAAAAAAAATAACATCACTTATGCGGATACCCTCTCGGCGCCACCTGCAAGGCCGGAGCTGAACAAAACACCCTGATAACGACTGTGTTTAGTCTGTTCCTTCCCATTCCATGCAAGGCCACATGGGTTGGCTGGAAGACTGTTTACTTAGCCTGACAGGGCGAAGGACACTGTCTCAGCAGAACTATGGACACGCACACACATACATATACTGATACTGATAAGCACTCACTGACGCATCACCCTCCCTACCCTGGATCCAACGCCACCTCCAACGCTTACCTCCCCTCTGATGTGGACATCGGGTCAGTTGGAGGTGCAGTCGAAAGATTGCAGCGGTCCCAGATCAGATGTACACACTGGAACTCTTTCCCATGTTGCTTGTCTGTGTTTGTTGTGCTATGGTGTGTTGATATCTGTGCATTCCTGTATTATCATTTTGTGTTACACATTTCAATGTTTTTTTTTTCCTTGCTACCTAGCCTGACCTGTCTCCCCAATGTGATGTTTGTGTATTTTATGTACGGTCGGCAAGGTCTGTCATCTTGGTTGTGGGCAAAAGACCTGTAACTGACAAATAAAGGCTATTTCATCTCTCATCTCATCTCTCATCTCATCCCCTGCAGATTGTTATTGTAAATAAACTGATTGTAAACTCGATCGCTTCTGTGCATTGTGTCTGCTTTTGGGTCAATTTCTGTGCCGTCTGTAACAAAGTTATCATCTTCCAGGATATAATAAATAGGTAGATAAGTACCTTAAAAAATGTAATCCATAGTGTAATTGGAGTTGTATATACATTGCTGCACAACTAATAAATGGCTTAATATCAGTGTTATTCATTTTTAATTCAAAAATTCAGTGTCTAGGAAGTATTAAAATGTATGCTAGTATCCTTTTTTGGAAGTGTTTCTTTTACTCCAATATTGTGACGGATTTGAACATTTGTCAGTGTCATAAATAGCATACAAATCATCATCAGTTTTAATAATAGAGTACTGTTACTTATTTAGAGACCTCTTTATAGTGATGATATGTGTATATCACAGTCACTGCTGACTTCTTTGTCTACTAAACCCCTGAATAACTCACACACCATGAAATATACATATTGTATTCGTTAGTCAGTAGTTAACAGCTATTGTTATTGCAAGCAGCTGACAAACCTTTTAACATGTCAGCAGTCATACTGGTCACAAAATAAAGTAAAAGTTTAGAACTTTAGAACTTTAGAAAGCAAATTTAACGCATTATTACCAGACCTTTCTTCTCTACTATTGACACTTCATGTGTTGACAACCTTAGGTTGTGTCCACGCCTTCTCTGTCAACATTATTTTCAGTATCAACAAACCAGATGCCTCAGGGCAAAACAGTGACAAGTCACAGTGTAAAAACAGTGATTTGTCTAAGAAGTTCACATCCAATGGTTTCCACATAGTGGAAATGGCAGAGATAAACCCCTAAAATTCCCTACACCTTCCTTTCACCTAAATTTAAAAATGAAAATCTAAATTTTGCAAGAGAGAAAAATATTGCCATTAGTCCCATTTAACAATAAACTTAAATGGGATAGGCAAGCAAGCATTTCTAAGTGATGTTATTTGTAATGTTTCAGTTGAGAGAAAAAAAAAAATATTAAGCATCATGTGTCTTTTGCAAGCCAGCTGCACTCACATGATTCTCTACTGATCCAAATCAGCTAACACATTATAAGCAAAGATAATAATCTGTATCTTAATTCAAAAATATCATATAACACTACTGTTTTGTAAATATTAAATAAACTGATTTCCATTAGTTAGTATGACAAATAGTTCTTTTAAAATTTATTTGAAAAAAACCCCCAAACAACTATTTTATTTTTTAATAATTTTATTAAATCTATTTTTCTGGATGATAGAAGCCACTTATGAAGCATATCAATGAAAAAGAAGATTAGGTTTTGGAAGGAGTATTTTGCAAACTAAAACACAAAACGTGACACACTCTGGGCTTGTTGATTTTTCATTAATACTTAGGCAAGACCCCTTTATATCTCATTGGGATGTACCATATTTTCTGCACTATAAATATGATGAGTTCTGAAAAAATGAAAATGTATAGCTCTGCCATCACTTCCAACATAAATTAAGACAGAAAACTAAATAGCAGTGACGTTTGTAGGGTTACTGAAGTTGGGCTAGCTGGTATATAATGATGTGCTGCGTGATCGCTAGCGACACAGCTATGTTAGCATAACATAAACACAGTGAAGCTGGAGGATGAACGCTAACTTTTTTCCAGAGGAGAACAACTGAGATAATCCATCCACAATACAAGGTTAGTCATTAATATACTGCAACAACATGGGAATAGAGCAGCTACGAGATAATTCAACATTAATCAATCAATGGTATGGAAGTGGAGGAAGCTAGAAAAATGAGTTGAGTAAAATTTGACTTATCTGACCGTTTTGTTTAGCTTAATTTGCCTTATTATCCGGTGCACCTTATGTATGAAAACAGACCCGGTCATCAAGCCCACTCAAGAATGGGGCTAATTATTTTAGGGATTGTAACATTTAGTCCTATCAAGTAATCATAATAATAATAACAATAATAATTACAACAACAATAAGAACTCTTATTATTATTATTATTATTATTATTATTATTATTGAAACACTTTTTCACATTATACACTGGATATTACACAACGATAAAGGTTCTCCATTTATTTTTTATTACGGTTAGTATGTCCTTTGCATGGTAATACTAGCACCAAAGGACACAAAAAATGACATCAGACAATGACATGTGAAGGGGTCCTGCCCAAATATCAATGACACTATCCTCTTGAGGCTGTTTTGGCAGCATTATTTAGACAACTTATGTTGGGTTTTCTATTACTTTGTTACTTGTTCATTTGTGTTCTTAGTAGCCTCAATGAATGGTCAGTGTTAGTATTTGTAGCTCCCATGTTGCATAGTGTTTTAGAGTTAGAGGTTTTAAAGATAGGCGATTGTGGGCGAGACACTTCACCTGTTGCCTTCTGGTGGTGGTCAGAGGGCCCGGTGGCGCCAGTGTCCGGCAGCCTCGCCTCTGTCAGTGCGCCCCAGGGTGGCTGTGGCTACAATGTAGCTTGCCATCACCAGTGAGTGAATGTGTGTGTGAATCGGTGAATGGGTGGATGACTGCTTGTGTAAAGCGCTTTGGGGGACTAGTAAAAGCGCTATACAAATACAGGCCATTTACCATTTACCATAAGACTATATATGAGGGTGGAATCTTAAGTTTTCAGCTAATAATAAAGAACCTCTAGTAAGAGTTATATGTTAAATGTTATGGTGTAAAACATGGACTCAAATATCAGCTGTATTGTGCTGAGGAAGAAGCTAATAAAATATATATTTAAAGGTATTTATGTATATCTATATGTGTTTGCATGTGTGTCGGTTTTGTGGGTTGTCATAATAAAATAAAATTTAGTGCCACAACTTCTCTGTGTGGCAATGCACAAGTCAGACACAACCTCTATAGTTATTTGCACATAGTTTTTTGTTTTGTTTTGTTTTGTTTTGCCTGTCCCATTTGGTTCGTTTTGCCATCAGAATTATTGTCTTAAGGCAAAGAAAGATGCCTAATGGATTTACTTTACCAAATTGACCATCCCAGCCTTGCTGTAATGGTCTATTTGATTCACCTTTTATTGATATATGATTGATACATATATCCAGTAGCGGTTTTAGATACGGGCGACACGGGCGGTTGCCCGGGGCGGCATCGTGGTGGGGGCGGCATCGCGGCTCGTTCTCATGTTGCCCCGACATCATGCCAGCGCATATTGGGAATGGCATTGGTTTTCTATCGCCCATTTGCTGGGAGTAAGGGCGCCCTCCGTTTGCGAGGTGCGCCTGCTGCTTGCGGCACAGGGAGGAAAGGGCGGGGCGGCGGGGGATGCTCTGGCTGGCTGGAGCAGCAAAAATTACCAACTCGCAAAATAAAACAAATTACAAACAAACCAACAAACACGAAAACACCAGACATTATGATACAGACTTATAATTTGCACCGATGTTTTTTCAAAATTCTATACTCGAAAAGTGAGCGCGAGAGCCCTCGGTGTGCCTGCTTGCTGCTGAAGTCAAAGTAAACTTTATTGTCATCTCCGCTACATACAGTCCAGTATATAGAGAGACGAGACGACGAGGCTCCAGTTACAACAGTGCAAGTAAACAAACAATATATATAAGAAGAGTAAGAAAATAAATATACACTTTAGGACCAGGGGTAAAGGGATCAATAACAATTTAAAATGTATAATTTATATTTTGTTGATCTAAAGTCTCACACACAACCCGTTTTTAAACTTCTTTTCTCATTTTTTAAATGAGAAAAGAAGAGGAGGAGTGTAGCGACTTCCACAGTCGCTAGAGGCCGGGGACTGAGCCTGTCTATTTGCCTCTCAACTTTACGCAATAATGCCAGAGGTGGAATTGCTTGCTTGTTTATTAAAGTGCTTGAAAAGTTTACAGAGCAATGTGATCAGCTCGCGATTCAAACTCTTAAAACATCACAGGCTCTAATGCAACAAGGGGAAACTCGTTGTGCTGCGGTCAACAAAAACTACGGCTACCCAGCCCTCCTCTCTGTCAAAATCAAACCAGTGAAAGACAGACTGACAACGCCCTCTTAATGTCGCCGCTAGCACCCACGTGACTCCCGTTACACATCACTATAGCAACCAAACAAATGAAAACCGAGTGATCATTAAAATTCAATACATTTAATTATGACTCCTACAAGGAGAAACGAGCAAAAGATACAGGTAAGCAGATGTGTCATTGGATAATGGCAGGTCATGTATCCTAAAACATTAAGAATCAGGATACTTTCTTAATCCCTAAGGAAATTATTTGGGTTACAGTTCCTCCAAGAAGAAATGGTAAAAATAGTAACAGTAACAGACTAAACTCCAAACAATATATACAATAATATAATATTAATTAGTCAGTGTCAATTGTTGATTTGTCCTGTTCTCATTGTATGACGAATTATGATGTCTGTTTAGTAGCCGTTTGCATACAACGTTTGCATACAATGCATACTTCGTCTCTCTCTTCGTGTGTGAGGAGGGAGGGGGGGGGGGGGAGGGGGAGGGGCGCCAGAGGGGGTGTTCGCCCAGGGCGCCAAACAGGCTAGGACCGCTACTGCATATATCAATCACCTGGATCACCTGTTGAGAATAGAGATGGACCGATCCGATATTACGTATCGGTATCGGTCCGATACTGACCCAAATTACTGGATCGGATATCGGAGAGAAATAAAAAATGTAATCCGATCCATTAAATATCAAAAAAGCACCTCACAAAACTTGCTACACGGCGTAACTCGGCTCATAACCATAGCACGTTGGAGCAGTGTGGTCACGTGATAGAGCGGCTGTGCGTGTTTGTAGCCTTGCTAGCAAACCAGCATTTCATCTCCAAGGAAGTTTTCCCAGAGAGAAGTAAAGCAAGTGTGTAAATTCATCTCTGAATGTTTGTAAAGCATTCCCACGTTAAGCTTAACAACCAACATATGGAGCGACTGCCTCTCTCTCTCTCTCTCTCCTGCTGCGACTTCAATCGTGAAACTGCTTAATGATCAGCTGATCGGCTTTTCTGTCGTGAGTCCGTCTCTCTTCTTAGTTTTTGGCCCACTTCTCACCAAAAAGAGGAAACCAGCGGCTGAACAACAGCAGCACGTTTAAGCTTGATATGCTGTTGTTAGAATTTATTTAATAATACTTTCTACACCAGGATCTTTTTCTATGCAGCTGACGGGTGTAACTGTGCAGGGGCGGATCTAACAAAGTGTAGCCAGGGGGGCGATAGGGCATGAACAGGGAAAAGGGGGCACAAAGACATACTTTTCTTTCTTATTCTCATTTAAAATGTCTAGCTTTTAATAAATAATTATCTGACTCTTACACCCAAAGTTTTAATCTGATGTAAAATATATAGAAGTCCATTACTGTATATAGTAACTATTAAGTCTAATATACCCTAGTAAGCTATACTACTTTTTCCTTTGGGAAGATACCATCTGTGCAGTCTGCAGTTCTGTTGAAGAAAGATGTTGAATCTATTTAATTATTCTTGAAAAATAATTTATTTCTGTGCATTTCCCCCCCTGCATCAAATTCAATTTGATTACATCGATTAAGCATCATGAGGTGGAGGGTGGTTCCCTTTTTTTTTGCTGGGAGTTTGCAACCCTATTAGTTAGGTTGCTTAATATTTCTGCTAAGTACTCTTTAAAATACCAGAATAGGGAGGATAGAGTAGGTTTAAGTTTATTAGATTGATCAGTGTTGCTGAACTATGAAATATAGTGCAGTGTATTTTTTACATACAGGTATAACAGAATAGCTTTAGTTATTTATTTAAACTTGAGTATAAACTTATACAAAATGCAGCAAGATATTAAAAAAACGTTTTATTGATTAAAAAACACTATATCGGATTCATATCGGTATCGGCAGATATCCAAATTTATGATATCGGTATCGGTATCGGACATAAAAAAGTGGTATCGTGCCATCTCTAGTTGAGAAAGAAAAAAGAAAACAAGCAGAAGAAAACGAGAGCAATACAATAAACAACATCACAATGATATATGTGAATATAACAGTAAATACTATATATTAAACATTATTGTGCAGCACGTAATATCGACAGCGCACAGTGTGCTTTGAGGTAGGAGCCAAAAAGGGTGTAGTTTGTGTGTGTGAGCACCCGTGTGTACACCTGTGAGCATAGACGCGCTTGTTTTTAAAAGGTTCCTTCACGTAATGATCTGCTAGAGGGTATTTGCACATAGTCAACAACCACTCCCTCCCTCCCTCCCTCTCCCACTGAACAGTTGCTCATTACTTGATAGCTACATGGATTGTCATGGTCCGGGTGAGTGCTGGATTTTCCTGCGTGCCAGTAAATCCATCACTGGGCAGAGTCATCACACCCCTTGTTTGTGGCACCTGTGTGTAATTTGCTGTGAGGCTCTTAAGACCAGCGTTCTCAAACATTCTTCGCCGGAACATCAGCTAACCCACGTTAGTGAGAGCCATAGCTCGGTAAACCCGGTTCTGCTGTTTTTATCTCGCTAACCCTGTCTACTTACCTCTGCAGCTTCACAGTGGATTGGATCTTGCTGCCTGTAACCACTCAACTCCCCGTCGCTGGCCTGCTGCTATTCTTGGCGCTATTCACCTGCCTGCCTCCCTGCCCTACACTTCACAGTGAGTGTACACGAACTGGTTCAGCCTCACTCGGACCACTAATCCCCTCCTAGCCTCGCCGTCAACCCAGACAATGACTCAGAGAAACCCTGCGACCCTGTACCTTGTATGCCTGCTCCGGAAAATCCCAAATAACGTCCCCAGCCCGATAAAGAGACTATTTCCTTTTGGCTTTGCTGGTGCACACGCAGTGTGATTCTTGTTTATTTGGTTAAACAATTATTTTGGAGATGGTCTAGCCAAGACTTGTTTACTTTCTCAGCATTCCTGGTAAAAGCTTATCTGCTAGCCCTTGCTAATCAGTGTGTTTGTAGCTATAGATTCTTAGTACCATAATCAGAAACTTTATGGTAGTAGGTAGCCAAAGTTCAGAGGTTTATGTTTTCCCTCTCGCCCTTAGTTCATGATTAACATTTTTATTTCTTTTACCTCCTCCATGGTCTGCCATTGTTGAGTGCCAAATAAATTGTTCGTTTGCACTATACCTCCGAGCCTCCGTTTGGTGTCTGCATTTGAGTGCACTTACCTGTGTCTGGCCGCCCGGTCGTGACATGGATAGCTTAATAGATATATCCCACAAGTTCTTCTTGACTCATATTCCTGGTTTTTTTAATGTGTTTTTGGTAAGATGCATTAAATTTACACTCTGTGTTATCTCACACTAATCTGTAGCGAACCTCTGAAGTGTGTTTGCATTTATTTAGTATGCATTTCCCAGATTTCTTTTTTCCTATTTTTTTTCTAACAGTTTAGCAATTGATCTTGTTCTGCCTCAAATAGAGTGGCCTAATATTGTGTAGTCAAATTCTTCAGAAGCAAATGGGATAATTTTAATGAGTGCCATTTTGAGTTCTTTTGCTTTTTAATCATTGTGTTGTTTTTGTTGCTATGTTACTTCATTTTAGGTTAATCAGCACCAGAACCACAATGAAAGTTTAACTGAACAGGAGTTTTTCAACAGCAACAGAGGTAAGCAGAGAAAACAATGAGATAAACAGTTCATGCAAAAGCAGAATCTGACCAAGATCTGGAAATATTTTGTACTGTGTGTTTTCCGTTCTGTTGGGTGTCATACTGTTTTATTCAACTTCAAACAACAGATGTTGTTACTTACATGAACTAATAATGTGGGAGGTGATTTATGCTGGTAAATGCTATCTGTTCAAATGCCACGAATATAAGAGGACACTAACCAACTTATGCTTATCCGATTTTGTGCATTCCAGTGCAATGCTGTTAATATGCTGCAAACTATAAATATTTATAAGTAAAGAGCTCTTGTTTCTGTTACTGTATTCTAAAGGCTTAGTCCTATTTTTCACATTCACACATGTATTTGTTCTCAGATTGCAACTCTGCCAAGATGTATTTCAAATGGGGAAGATCCAGAGTTAGCATTTTCCCGCTACTGAGTATCACAGCAATTGTTTTGGTCTCCAATCTTTTATGGAGTTTTTCTGGATATACCTTCTGTCATCGCGAGCCGAGTCTTTGTGGCTGTCAGAAATGTCTAAGAGACAGTGATCCTTGGTTTAATGACATCATCAGTGAAGCTCCTGAACCCTTTCTGTCAAAGAAACATATACCTTCAGAGGAAGATTTCCTCTGGTGGAAGGTAAATAACAAAAAAATCAACATATCACTTTTTTGGCTTCTGTGGTGATGTTAAAGGTATTATTATTATTATTATTATTATTAAAGAGCAGTATATTCAAGTATGTCATGACATTTAACAACATATTGCTGCTGTTAAATGACACGGTCTACCTCCATCCAAAAAACAAGCACAAATATTTCTCTATTGTGTAAGTAAACTACACAAGTTTAAAGCACCTTGTACTATCCATCTTTTATTCTTTTAAATATACTGCACTCTTCACCCTACTGTATTTCTACCTGAAGAATGGTAAAATCCTTACCATTTACTGGCAATGACAAGTTCTGGAAAACTTTTTTAGTTCCTTTAGTGAAAGTCTCAATATCACAATATAAAAGCGCCTCCCTACGCATAAAACTGGATCATTGGCATTTTTTTTTAAAGGGCCAGATTTACTAAATGGGGCAAAAAAGCATGTGAGCGAATTCCCACTCATCAGTAAGACAATCAGTAAGGCAATTGTTTTGGTCTGCAACCTTTTATGGAGTTTTTCTGGATATAACTTCTGTCAAAAGAAATATGGAACGCCAGGACTGCCATAATGAATTAATTAAATACACCATTAAATAATTAATTAAATGTGTCAATAATTAAAATGGGAAATAATTAATTAAATAAATAGTTATGACACATGTAATTAATTAATTATTGACACATTTAATTAATTATTTAATGATTTATTTATTTCATTTTGGCAGTCCTGGCGCCTGGCTCTCATCATGAAATAATTTTATCTGTCAACCTCACCCATCAAACGCAGGGGGCGGGGTTAACGCTGCCCATGCAGCTTCTCTAACATTTGATTGGTTGCCGTGCAAAGTAAGTCAAAACAGGTCGATCCTAGATAATCGATTGCTTGTGTAGACTTGGGGCAGCCAGGTATCCCAGAATGCATTTCAAATCACAGGCAGCAATGTTGGTGGTGTAGTTTTAAAATACCCCGTTTTTCTGTCACCAACTACACTTTTAACAATGTTTTAGCTGCGAATGTCGCGCTGTAATCTTCACATGTCGGGTCAGGTTGTCAACATAGAACATGTTTGCAAAGGTGCTCAGATGTTTTCAGAGATTTCAGTAGCTCTGCTAACAGTCAGCATGCAGAGTGCACCGAGGGGGTTACGTTAACCGGTTTGTTTACATATTCCACTCTCCGTGTTGCATTCGCAGATTCTCATTTTCACCGAACGATTGTCTCTTTCCACCTGGTCTTGTGTCTCTGTGCTTCTGTAACATAAAGAACGAGCTGACATTTTTCTCACGAAACCAGCGATCAGCTCAACAGGCCCTCAGTTTACCTGCATGCATCCTCCTCCTCACCTGTCAGCTGTTTAACACCTGCTGCTAATTCAAGAAACACGCCCACGTTACCTGGTTATAGTCACAGTTTAACTGGGCAGCCGGTGCTCGATATTACGCAACGTCAGCACATTTTTCTGCACAAGATAAGTAAATATAGTTTTTCCCGAGCGCAGAGCTGCTGGAGCTTGTTTCCCAACAGAGCACTTTATAGGCGAACCCACTTCCAATCACCGGCACAGCTTTGAAACCTCACCTGAGTTTTAGCTCTCAGTGGTTAAACGCTGGACTTAATTCACTCAGGTTCTGTCTGTCGGGTCACCTTTACTTCGCTGTTTTATTTACAACTGAGCAAATCGGTTTGGCTGAGGTTAAAGTTACGTTTCATAACTGCACAGTTTTACAGACGTTTAATGGTTCACTGGCACATGTGTTAGACTGAACCATTCGCTTTTCTTTATCTGGTGTGTTTTGGATTTAACAGTAAATTTTGAGATTAAACTGACTTTTAAAATGTTTTTATACATTAGATAGATAGAGATATAGAAGGCGCATTTTCCACCGAGAGGAGCAGAGTTTCCAACTACATGTTCATAATGCAGACTGCAACCTGGACAGAAATATTATATCATCTGTTTTTTAATAGGTTTTCTAAGCACCAGCGATCTGTTAGAATTTTTAGAGTTTACTTAACTAAAAATAAATGAGGTTAACATATAATTTGTGTGATATTTTTTTTTTTTTTCTCTCTCTCTTTTTATTTATTTATTTTTTTGCTTTTTCGGTCATGTTATGTTTAACTGTCAAAGGTTTGTTACAAACTATGAAACACATGGTGCAGACTTCTGGATGTTAGAAGAAAACTAATACTGCTAATAAGGCAGGAAGGTGTCCTTTAAAACTAAACATGTTAGTAGGACTTTACATCATAGTTTATGAAATAGCACGTGTATTTCAGTAATAGCCTACTGATTTCAGTGTAGTGGTGAACAGTCACACAGCTCACGTGGGTGTTATCTGTGATACTCCTTAACTATAATTTATCCAGGTTAACTTCAGTTAACTCTGAGCGGCTGGATCGACGGAGGTCAGACAACAATTTTACATGTATGATCTTAAAACAGGACACAGCCATTATCCGTCCTGGCCTCATATCAAATGTGAACGCAGACTGAGTCTATGTTTGACGATTGCTTTATATCTAATCTTCCTCTCAAACATTTAAACAGTCTGCAGCTGAGGGAACACAAACTCAAATTGTCGGAACAGGTTTGCTCGTTTCTTGCGTTCATTTGGTAATTTATTAAATGTATAACTGTTATTCTAATCTGCTGCTGAGTCTCTTACGCTGATGAAAATGCAGAAAACACAGATCACGAACACCTGTTCAACCAATCGCTTTCATTCCGCTTTGACAAACTGACGGTTCATCTACAGTGTTGCGTTAGACTGCTATATTTTGTGTTCTTTATGCTGTAGATTTTCACGTCTCTGGAATAGTTGGCAGTATTAAGGATGCTTTTCTGTAAAATCATATTGATATGACCCGTGAATTATTCGTAGATGACAGTTAGATTAGTCAGCTGGGAAACTCTGGGTTAACTTAGAGAGCTGAAGATATCGTGGATATGCTGACCTCGCTCTGTGGTGTACATGTCCGTTTACCCTCATTATTAATATTCACAATAAAAATATTAGCCGAACATCATGAAGTCTGTATGTGTGTCATAGTTTCGAACAACCTTTGTACAGTTAAAGTCAGCAGTTACTACATGAGGAAACACCAACGTTATCTCTTTTATGCGTTTATACACAGGTCACGCTGATTACTGAACAAAAACCCAAAGATCAGCTGTTAATCGAATTTATTTGCTCTCTCTCCTCCTTAAACATGTTTTTAATGTTAGTTATAATTCAGAATTGGCGACTGAAACACATAGGACACATAAGAACATCAGGAAATAAAACCCTGATAAATATAACCTCAGTAAAAGAAGTCCGTGTCAGCGGGGGTTATTACAGCTGTGTACCGGGGCCTGAGCCTTGTCGGTGGTAATAACAGCTCGATTGCTTGCGAGGCGAGCGTGTCTATCCACGCTTTGCCGTGAGACTGGGCAGACATCTCCGAAATCATCGAAGCACTTTTGCAAAGAGGCTGTATCTTGAGAACCGATCAGACACATGAAGATTAAACCACTACATTCTCGGCTAAAAAAATATTAAAACTGTATTTGGTGACACACACAAACAGGGTTTTTCAAAGTTCAGTTCTGTTAGTTTCCACATGCTAGTTGTTGTGTGCTAAAAACAATGGCCACCAGGCAAAAGCAATGGTTTTGAGTCGATCAGCGTTAACCCCGCCCCCTGAGTTTGATGGGTGAGGTTGACAGATAAAATTATTTCATGATGAGAGCCAGGCGCCAGGACTGCCAAAATGAAATAAATAAATATATCATTAAATAATTAATTAAATGTGTCAATAATTAATTAATTACATGTGTCATAACTATTTATTTAATTAATTATTTCCCATTTTAATTAATTATTGACACATTTAATTAATTATTTAATGGTGTATTTAATTAATTCATTATGGCAGTCCTGGCGTTCCATACAGAAATGGCTTAATATGGCAATGAGAATTTTTTTTTTTTTTTTTTTTTTTTTTTGTTGTTTCTCTCAAGAAAGGGGTAGCGTTCAGGCCCAGGGGTTGAGGTTCTCACTAATGATAACTTAGACCTCTGAGGTAAAACTGTGACTATATCTGAATTGAAAGACAAAAATGTTTGTAAGTACTGTTCATAATCTCATTGCATAAATGTGCACAACTCGTATGCTTGAAGAAACTTACAGATTAATCCTGATGTTGTGTCTTGCAGATCAGTCTTAAACTTTTCAGAACAATTCTAAATATCAAATGAAAGTACTGAAATAAACTTCAGGCCTAATAAGATTTTTGCCTAAATCAGTATACATTTTTTACTCTTGAGCTTCAGTGATCTTTCACAGTTGTTGTAAATGGTGCATCATAATATTGATGCTAATATGGAAAAAGTCACAGGGGTGGGCATTTAGACAAGATCTAACTGAGCTGTGAGCTTAATAAAGAGGAGTGTATGTTTGAAACGGTCTTTCCCAGACTTACTGGTGACTCCTGAACTTGTAATCATTGGGCAATCCTATAGTATTTTTGTTCTGTGGGGAAGTTTGATTTTTTTTCAATAACTTTCTCCTCTTTTTCAGAACTTACAGGGGGCAAGACTTCAAAACTTGACTTTGTACAATAAAACTCTAGAGAGGCTATTTCAGACAATAACACCAATTGCAGATATTGGAGAACCTCGTCCTGATCACTGCAGGAGTTGTGCCGTGGTGGGGAATTCTGGAAATTTGAGAGGATCGCATTATGGACCTCTGATTGATTTCCATGATATCGTAATAAGGTAATAATCATTTAACACAAACTCAAAATCTAATGTAAAGAATGTTTTTGCGAGACAAAAAATATAATATAAGTATGTATATTTATGTATCTAAAATGCAAAAATGTGTGCTAAATATGCATCCTTCTGTATTATTTAGAATCAATCGGGGGCGTACCAAAGGCTATGAAACAGATGTTGGAACCAAAACAACTCATCGTGTCATGTATCCAGAGAGTTCTACTAGACTGGACAACACCACTCATCTCTTGTTTTTTCCTTTCAAAACAAGTGACTTTTTGTGGCTCATGAAGGACTTAAATCAAGGGTAGGCTAAAAGGGCTACTGTCTTAAAACCTATGTTGCTAGCGATTGTATTGCAACTGTTTTGCTCTGAATAACAGATTTTAACTGCTTTGCAACATAGTTTCAGCTAATTGTAAGGAAAAATGCAGTCTAGTTTTTTTTTTTTTTTTTTTTGTTTTGTTTTTGTTTTGTTGTTAGAACAACCAAATTAAACAAAACAGTTTTTGAGACAACCCATCAGAGGTCAGCCTTTCTTTTTTTTAAACAGCAAAAAGTGCAGAAAGTTATATGAATTGTTATAAGAACAACTTAATCTTTTGTTGTGATGTGCTAGTCTTAGGTAATTATTAGCATTTATTTATGTAATCAGTTCATTTCATCTTTTCAACAGGAAAAATGGTGCTCCAAAATTAAGGAAGATAACTAACAAAGATTTGGTGAGTATTTTAGGTTTACATGAACAAAACTGGCATATAATGATATCTAAGAAGTATAATAATAAGTAATACATTTAAGCTACCATTAATTCAGTCAGGCGACAAAGTCAGTTGATTTTACACACTGAACTGGATAATCTCATATACAGTAGGTTTTACTATTAACCTGATTTAGCATATCCACTATTGCTACAGATGTGCAAGCCATTTCACAAGTTACCTGCACCTCAGCTTTTTCTTTGTTGCAGTATTTACTGTTTACTCTGCTCTGTATTGGGTATTGTTATGGTTTTCCCAATCTCTCATACTTGGCATTTATGTGCCTGGAAGGTCATGCAGGTCAAAAGTCAAAGCCATACCACCAAAAACAAATACTGGCTTCTTTTAGCTACAGTGGTGCTAATTTAAAGTATTTTGTGAATTCATTGCAGAAAGTAATAGTTCATAGAACTCAGATTTAAGGCTATGTCTGATTCATAATAGATCTGGATCCTCCATCCGGCTTTCATGAAATATGTTCATCAAGTATGGCTGGGAAAGAAGGGTGCTTATCCATCCACTGGCTTTCTTGCTGTGGTTCTCAGCCTAGTGATGTGTGATGAGGTATGTTCACTTTAAACAATTTGTACATTATGCATCTGACTGACAGTGGTGGTAGTTAAACACTGATTTACCAGCAAAGTTGAGAAAAGTCTGCCTTAGATGACTACATGACTAAAACAGAAATGTATCTATGGTAATTCAAGAAGAGTCAAGAAGAGTGGACATCTGATGGTTGACACATTTGCCTGCAAACCAAAGGCAGCAACTACTCTAGCTAAAGACACATCCTCTTTTAGGGTTGTGTTTAAAGGTGGTACCATGAAGGATATCAAGTGTTGAAAGTTTTGCCAAACCGAACATGTAGAGCCTACCCGCTTGTGTCAACAGAGCAGCTGAAAGTAGTTTTACATAACTCTTGGCTAGCAATGTGTAAAAATGCCATACTTGGTATTGATTCAATGCCAAGTACAGGGCCAGTGTTGGAGTCAAACAGATTCAACAATTAGTTTTAACTTGGCAAGAACAGTGTAACATGAATTTTGAGCTGAATGTGTTTGTTTGCCTGAAAAGCAATTTTTGTGTCAGCTTCTGTTTAAATGGGCGATCTTGGTCGTTGTATCCTTGGGCAAGACACTTCACCCGTTGCCTACTGGTGGTGGTCAAAGGGCCCGGTGGTGCCAGTGTCCGGCAGCCTCGCCTCTGTCAGTGTGCCCCAGGGTGGCTGTGGCTACAATGTAGCTGCCATCACCAGTGTGTGAATGTGTGTGTGAATGGGTGGATGACTGAATGTGTGAAGCGCTTTGGGGCCCTTAGGGACTAGTAAAGCGCTATGCAAATACAGGCCATTTATCATTTAAATGTATTATATAAATAAAATTAAGTTGACATTTAAAAATCAAGGGTTACTACATTGAGAAATTTCCTTAGTTTTTGTTTGATGTACAGTGTGGGCCATTAATATGGATACACCGTAATAAAATGGGAATGGTTGGTGATATTAAAGTCCTGTTTGTGGCACATTAGTATATGTGAGGGGGCAAACTCCTCAAGATGGGTGGTGGCCATTTAGAAGTCAGCCATCTTGGATACAACTTTTGTTTTTTCAATAGGAAGAGGGCCATGTGACACATCAAACTTATTGGTAATGTCACAAGAAAAACAATGGTGTTTCAATGCAACTTTATTCTTTCATGAGTTATTTACAAGTTTCTGACCACTTATAAAATGTGTTCAATGTGCTGCCCATTGTGTTTGATTGTCAATGCAACCCTCTTCTCCCACTCTTCACACACTGATAGCAACACTGCAGGAGAAATGCCAGCACAGGCATCCAGTATCCGTATTTTCAGGTGCTGCACATCTTGTATCTTCACACCATAGACAATTGCCTTCAGATGACCCCAAAGATAAAAGTCTAAGGGGGTCAGATTGGGAGACCTTGGGGGCCATTCAACCGGCCCACGATGACCAATCCAGTTTCCAGGAAACTGTTCATCTAGGAATGCTCGGACCTGGCACCCATCTTGCTGGAAAAACTCAGGGAACGTGCTAGCTTCAGTGCATAAAGAGGGAAACACATCATCATGTAGCAATTTCAAATATCCAGTGGCCTTGAGGTTTCCATTGATGAAGAATGGACCCACTATCGTTGTACCCCATATACCACACCAAACCATCACTTTTGTTGTTCCAACAGTCTTGGAGGGATCCAGCCAATGTGAAATAGTGTCAGACCAATAGCGGTGGTTTTGTTTGTTAACTTCACCTTTCACATTACAGTTTGCTTCATCACTAAACAAAATCTTCTGCGTGAACTGAGGGTCCTGTTCCAATTTTTGTTTTGCCCATTCTGCAAATTCTGTGCGCCGATCTGGATCATCCTCGTTGAGATGCTGCAGTAGCTGGAGTTTGTAAGGCTGCCATTTGTGAGTAGCTAATATCCGCCGAAGGGATGTTCGACTCATGCCACTCTCCAGTGACATGCTGCGAGTGCTACGCTGTGGGCTCTTGCTGAATGAAGCTAGGACAGCCACTGATGTTTCTTCATTAATGACAGTTTTCTTGCATCCACATTTTGGCTAATCCAACACTGAACCAGTTTCACAAAACTTAGCAAGCAGTTTGCTAACTGTAGCATGGGAGATGGGTGGTCTCGTAGGGTGTCTTGCATTGAAATATGCTGCAATGACCCGGTTACTGCATTCACCAGATATCAACATAATTTCGATCCGCTCCTCACGTGTTAACCTCTTGTCAATGTCAATTGCTGTGAACAAAGAGAAACTTGTAAATAACTCATGAAAGAATAAAGTTATGTTGAAACCAAGCACACCATTGTTTTTCTTGTGACATTACCAATAAGTTTGATGTGTCACATGGCCCTCTTCCTATTGAGAAAAAAACAAAAAAAACAAAAGTTGTATCCAAGATGGCCGACTTCTAAATGGCCACCATGGTCACCACACATCTTGAGGAGTTTGCCCCCTCACATATACTAATGTGCCACAAACAGGACTTTAATATCACCAACCATTCCCATGTTATTACGGTGTATCCATATAAATGGCCCACCCTGTATATATTTTTTCAGTTCTAATAAAATATTTTATTTAACATCTAACAGTTGGCTGAATATATTTAAATGTCTGAATATAATCTGTAGGCAATAGGTATGCTAAAGTAACAAGTATGATGATCACTTACACATTGAAAATTAACATTAACTCAATCTAAACATTAAAACATTATTTTCATACCAAAATATACAGGCTGTTTGGGAAGTATCACAGCCCTTAATTTGTTATTGTTCCAAATTCTTTTTTTAGAATTTCACACACAATATGCACAAAATAATGACAAAGTAAAAAAAAATTGCTTAAAATTCTACCAAATGTATTAAAAAAATAATCATTAAGTCATGATACCAGCTGAAATCTATCAGTAATTGGAAATCCTGCCACTTAGTGCAAATTAAAATCAGCTGGTTCAGTTCCAACTCGTAAACTATAAAAAGGTGTCCCATTACCATCGTGTCACACAAGAAACATTTCATGATGTGTAAAACCAACAAGCTCGCTCAAGATCTCCACAACCTTATTTTTGAAAGCATACTGATGTCATTGTTTGAGGAAGAATTTCTAAACTGCTGAAGATTCCTGTGAGCACTGTTGAGGCCATGATCCGGAAGTGGAAAGAACATAATTTCACCATAAACCTACCACAACCAGGTGCTCCCCACAGGATTTCAGACAGGAGTGAAAAGATTTATCAGAAGAGTTACCCAAGAGTCACTTGTGGAGAGCTACAGAATGGAATCAGCTGCACTCGCCCACCATGGCCTGTTCTCGTTCTCATTCTCAAAGGCATGTTGAAATGCATTGAAAGTCTGCTGAACAACATTTAGAAAACCCTGTGAAATACTGGGCATGTCAAGGTTAGGTGATCGGTACGTTGTGGAGTGGACCCAAAAACAGACGAAAGAGAGGCCGACCTCACAGGGGAATAACAGAGATGATGAACCCTCTCAGGGGGCTTGGCAGATTGCCTTCAATGAAGTGGGTGAAACTGAAGGCCCTCAGGTGGCTTTGCAGGTGGTCGACGTGCTGGATGTGGTTTAGGAGGTGCTGGGTGCCCCAGAAGTGGCTTGGTAGGTGCCAGCTGGAGGCTCGGCTGAGCTAGTGAAGAAGGATGCTGGGCAGGCTCGGCCTTGGGACTTCCAGGCCATACTCAGTAAAGATGTTCCTCTATACTCTGCCCGCCACTTTGTTAATGGGCCGAGAGGCAGGACCGAACTTTCAAAAAAGAGTAAGCTGTTTATAGAGGCTGATGGCAAAAGGCAACTAAGGTGGATCTACGATAAAACTAAACTGGACAAGCTAAATACTAGAACACCGGAATTGTAAAACATGAAACCTGAACATAGATACCTGGGACATTGCATGAAACAAATAAGCGACTTGACAATGAATGAATGACAGCTTACAACATACACAAGAGGATGACGAGGGAAGAGGAAAGACATGGGGACCACAGCTGGGGCAAATAAATATAATAATGACAAGACAGGAGGAAACAAAACTGAACACACTAACATAGGACGCAACACCATCAAAGTAAAACAGGGAACACTAAGACAGAGACTAAGAAATAATGGC